>NW_024429195.1:49213398-49400898 GCF_017639785.1 Mesocricetus auratus | reverse complement strand
TCTCTCTCTCTCTCTCTCTCTCTCTCTCTCTCTCTCTGTCTGTCTGTGTCTGTCTGTCTGTCTCTCTCATCCAAACAATTAAAATGAAGCTTTATTTTCCCTTTTTTTTTATCAATACTGGGGAAAAAAGCAAAACAAATCCCAGAGAGGAAACTGATGGCCCTGGGTCTCAGCATGGGAAGGTAGCTGCTATGAGTTAAGAGGGGTACACTGGGACATAAGTGCTGAATCTAAGGTTATGTCCAATCTTAGACTCATTTGCATTTAACAGTTCCATAGGAGTCACGGGGGCCAGTGAGGTGATGTGGTTTTCCTTCCTAGAGGATTATTTATTTGTCCTAACTGTCCTTGTTCTTGGAGTAGACAGTTCTTTAAGGGCAGAATAAACCTGCACTCCCAGCCTCTTCCCAGCAAAGATGTAAGACAGATTTGGGTTTGAGACGACAAGAAGTAGCAGACTGTTGTGTAGCGTCTGCTGAGTCACACACTGGTCCACACCATGTGCATTTTCCAAAAAGGAAAGGGATGCCTGTGTTGAATAGTGAGGCCCAGAGGCACTAGGAAGGCAGTCTTGCTTCTCAATGCATGCATGGGGTTTTCACGCTGATTCCTCGGGTTCCAGGCTCCTGTAGGAAGAAGGCATGGGTTTCCAAGTACACGGCAATGCTCAAATTGACTTGAATAGACAGTTCTTTTGTTACCCATGCCCATGACAAAATGACAAAGCCACAGAGAACATTAATACATTAATAAGGTAACGGTGTACTTTGCATAGTTTAAAATCACATTAAATCTTAAGTCAACTCTCCAGTCTGGAAATGAGAAAATAATCTCATTTGTTCTGCTTCTTGGACTAGGAAATAACTGTCAACCATTAAGCGTGAAGGGGAGGCATTCCCTTCACGCAGTAGGCCCAGTTTCAGGGCAGGCATTAGTAAAGTCTGCCGGTGAGATTGGGTGATCCAGGCATCTTTGCATGTGAACCTTTGTGTGGCATTGCCTGTTTGGAGCATGTGGCCATCTTAGCCCCTGCGTCTGCTTTGGGAGCAGGGACTTTTCTCCAGTTCCATGCTTTGGACACAGCCATCAAACGTCAATAACTACACAACTACTGACCCACCGGCTTTAAGCCCCGTGTTAGGAGGCAGAAGACACAAGGAGTTCTGATGTGAACATCAGCGTGGATGCCATCGGGGGATGCAGGCAAGAGCAGTTTTCCCTTGGCCTGACCTCATATAATGCAGGCTACTGATGGAAGATGCTGGGAGGCGGGCGGAGTGGGGATTCCTTTCACTTTATCTCCTGAGTCAACTCCACGCCTGCCCGGCAGTACTTCTCTAAGTTGATTCAAGGTCCAACCAAGTCGACGGCCAAGATGACCCATCCTAGCAGATTTGATGTGCTTGGCAGTTGGAAGTTGGCCCTTAGCCACTTGAAGTGTCATCAGGGTCACTCACACCACTATAATGGGAGGTGGCACTTGTCTTCATAGTGACCAATATTTCTTCCTGTCTAGAACTTCCTGGGGATTGTTTTATATAACCCTTACAAATCATCTTGCAGTATCAACCCCATTATAGAATCTTCATCCTACATATATTTCTCAGTGTCACTGGTCTTTAAAACTTATGGCCTGCATTTCGTTTCTATGTGAATTTTATTTTGAAATTTCATTTATTCAATGAAAATAGTTTGTGGAGTCCTAAGGTGATTCTGGGAATACATAATGGGACACACTTTGACAGACCTTTTCTCTGTTCACATCGCTGCACTCGCCTGTCTGGTGATGCACTTTATTATGCTCCATCATTAATACCTTCCCATTCTGGTTTTGCTTGGAGGCCCTGACTGTCCGGGACTCACTATGTGGGCCAGGCTGGCCTCCAGCCTTCAGAGATCCTCCTGCGTCTGCATCCCAGTAGTGGGACTAAAAGTGTGTGCCACAAACTCCCACTCAGCAAACTAGATCATAGCAGCTCTTTAAGTAGAACAGAGTGTGTATGTATGATAGTGTTTTGCCCACTTGTTTTGGTTAGGAATTTTGTTTATTCAGTAAGATTGGTTGTGTTATGGTGGAAATCCCACCCAAAACCCCTCTCTCATCTCCCTCCAAACCCTGCTGCATCTCAGAAAGCCCGCCAAATGATGGTCCCTCCCCCAGAGATACTCAAGACCACTCCCACAGGGTATTTAAACTGTCCCTCAGAGAACAGACTGGTGGTTTTTCCTGTCTCCCTTTCTCAACTCCTCTCTGAGGGGCTGGAAGGCCATCCGGGATAGTTTCTAATTTGGTTTGATTGGGTCAGATTTGGATATAGCATCTGTGGAGAGGTTTATCAGGGTGTAAAAACTTTTCAGGTTGTGCATCTTGTGTCACACTATGCTCATTCTGAACAGATTCTGTGTGTGTGTGTGTGTGTGTGTGTGTGTGTGTGTGTGTGTGTTGCAAGGGAGTGAACCTCACATGTGCTGGGTAAAAAAGCGCTCTAAAAGCACTTTTGTTGTTGTTAATACATTGAAGTCACACCAAGATTAAATGAAACATTTTCTCCCATTGTTTCTAAATGCAAAAGTGGTTGAGTCCAATAAAGCAGTATAACTTTTGGCTGGGTTTTTTCAGTACCTTTTTATTTGTGATACTAAAATGGGGTAGGGGTGGGAGAGAGAGGGGCAGGAGAAATTGATTCAGCATTTGGACAAAGTAGGATCCTAAGCTAGAAAGCAAGGAGCTGTCCAAAAGCCTCAAAAATGTGATTTCAAATGTGTCTTTGGAGGGTGAAGCTGAAACCAGGAGGTATGTGTGGGTATAGGTGGCTAGGTCTCAATGGTTTTCCCAGAGCTTCATGGCTGATAGCCTTCCCTCACCCCAGCAGGAGACCGGAGATGAATGGAGATGAACTCTGAAGCAGGAAGAGAGTGGATTAGTAAGAAGCAGGTTAGAATGCCATTACAGAGACCACAGCCATCATGTGATGTACAGGAGTCACTGTTTATCTTTCTTAGGTAACATAGTATTGGGCCTCAGTCCCCATGGGGTCTCTGTGAGTTGCTTGTCAGCCAATAACCACAGGTGCATCCTGTTTTCTAGTCCTGGCTACAGCCTTGGCCTTGCCCCACTGGCATCAACCTCTAATTATGAAAACACGAGCTCTTACACCTGGGGTTTCTCCACTGTGCTGTAAGTCTGTATATAAGGTTGCCCCCTGCTTGCAATAGACACACACACACACACACACACACACCACACACACACACACACACACACTCTTAGCACAAATGGCCAGATGTCTTGTCTTTGATTTAAATCTCCAGGATTTCACCTGATACATTAGACTTGCTTGTGGCACACAGGGCAGCTTTCATCAGCTCTATTTACTGAGAGGGAGGTACTTCCCATAGCACACTCTTCACTACAATAGTGGGCACAGCTCAGTGGGTTTTAGTAGAGATCCCAGTAATACATTTCATCACCTTAAAAACAAATCCTCTATCTATAATCCATCACTCCTCTTCCTCAACTTTCCTCCCTAGGCCTGGGAACTTGAACCTGTCTTCTAAGTGCTTGACTACTTTGGATACCTATATCAGTAGAATCATGGGTATTGGTCTTAATGTGAGAAGATTGGCTCATTTCATGTAGCATAATATCCTCAAGGTTCATTCACAGTGCAGCACATGACTGGACTTTGGTTTTGAAAAGCCTGAATAAGATTACATTTTAAGTCTACACCACCTATCTTGTAACCTCTTCCACTACCCAACACCCAGTTGCTGTCACTAATAGCGGTGTGCAAATGTGTCTTCTAGGTCTGGCTTTCCATGTGTCAGATCAATGTCCAGAAATGAGAATATGATCCTACAAAAATTCCTGTTTTCTACTTTATCCTCCAACCAATAGTGCCAAAGTTTCCAGTTGGCCTACATCCTTGCCCAAATTATTTGTGTGTGTGTGTGTGTGTGTGTGTGTGTGTGTGTGTGTGATGGTGACTGTCCTAATGGATGTGGATGTGAGACTTCATCCCAGTTTTAAAAACAGGGTCATGTTCTTGTTTGAATACCATTTCAGCATCTACTTCCAAGTCTGCCCAGTCGCTGTCCACTCATGGCCCTTGTTTTTATCTCTGGGTCCTCTGGAATGAGCCATAGTGACAGTCTTTGCTCCTGAACACCCGTGAGCGTGGCGCACATTTACGTGTGCCATCCACTTTGTCTGAGTCTTTCACTTTTTACATGGCTAGGTTCTTCTCATGCAAATATCAGTTCAAAACCAACCACTTCAGAGGTGACGTTCGAGTGGCCCCATCTAGACTCTCCCGCCCAGACAGTCTATCTGTGTCACCCTGTTCACTTTGGGCTTTGGTTCCTATAGCAGTCATCAGACTGGACATGGGCTTGCTGATTTACTTGTTGGCTTGGTTTGAGCTTTACTTCTTCATGAGACCGGGAGGGAACATGTGTCTGGTTCACACTTTATGACCGGAAGAGAGGTGGGCTTGCTTGAAAGAGGTGCAGTGAAGCCTGGAGGAGTAACTGGAGGCAGGGGGAAGTCTGGGGGAATGCTTCATGGATTGGAGAGTTTTAGTTGGGGCTTTGAAAGATGAAGAGTGCAACAGGCGTATAGGAGGACGAGACAAAGCAAGGGGTAGGAAAGGAATAGAAACATTGAGGGACCACACAGCTCAAGAGACATGCTCCCTGGTCACATGAAGCATGCTTCCTATTTACAAAGGTAACCCAGTATGACTGAAACTAGGGGTTCATAAAAGGAAATGGCAGACAAGGTGGCTGATGTGGTGGGCAGAGGGCAGAGGTGGCAGGCCCGTCTTACTCACATTCTACTGGGTTCGTTAGCAGTACGCTAGCTTTGAGGTTACAAAGTTGGATGAGATCCCAGTGCTCCTTCTGTAGAGGTGGGAGCTGAGGTCCATCTAACTGCTCATTCTGCCCAGGTGGGAGCTGTATTCTTCTTTGGAGTGGAACCCAACTATCTTACAAGGGGAAGATCAGCAGCTGTTCTAAGTGGAGCCTCCAGGACCAGGAGGCTTGCGATCAAATCCCAGCTGCGCCATGAACTAGCTCTTGGACCACAGCAGCTGCTAACTCCTCTGTGTCCTAATTTTCTCCTCTGTAAGGATGACAGCAATGGTGGTATATTTCAGCTCGCTCCCTTCCTTCTTCCTTCCCTCCCTCTTTTCTACGAAGGGTCTCTTTGTACAGGTTAGTTTCGAATTTATGTAGCCCAGGCTGGTCTCAAATTCAGCCTCAGACATGCTGAGGTTACAGGCATGAGACACTGCACCCAGGACTTTTTCTTCATTGTTGTCAAAGTCATCATCATTGCCTCTTCCTCCTCCTCCTCTCCCCGCCTCCCCCCACCCCCAGAGTCTCTCTGTGTGGCCTTGGTTGCTCTGGAACTTTGCTCTGTAGATCAGGCTGTCCTAGAGCTCACAGACATCTGCCTGCCTCTGTCTCCTCAAGACTGGGACTAAAGGCCTGCACCACCACACCCAGGTTTTTTTTTTTTTTGGTGGTTGTTATGTCCAGACTCTGAATCCCCCAACCACCAAGAGACCAGATCTGATGCAAAAGCAAAGAATCTGTCCGACACAGCAGGCAGAGCAGAAGGGACCCTGAGCAGCAGTGGGGCAGGGCATATATTGAGGTAGAGCAAGAGGAGTGTCTGGGGGGTCTGTTGGTTGCACAGCAACAGTCTCAGGATTGGTATACCGCCAGGCTTGGGCAACCTGTCCTGAGTGGACTGGTCAGCTGCAGCTACAGGAAGGTTGCTATGCCTAGAGGCCCTCCCAAGGCGGCTGCTACACCCTGCATTCCACTATTATCAGTAAAGCACATCCAGAGTCTGCCAACCAACTTCTGATTGGCTCCTTGCCACATGGAGGGTGTCTGGTTTCCTAGTGATTAGGGCAAAGTTAGGGGCTCAGCACTGTTGCTGAGTCAGGGGCCTATGTCTTCCTGGGTCTTTTCTGCAGCCTGTCATGGCTGCCAAAGGAGGGGGCTGGGTGAGGGTCTGGGCCCTTTAGTGGTGGGTTTTCTTGTGGGAATCCATTTAATCAACATTAGCAGCATGGGTTTATATGCTAGCAATTATCACGTAACACATTTAAAACAAATCTTGCATATGCATGTTTAAACAAATTCTGCATACTCATGTTTCCAACGATTTAACTTTGTTTTGTTAAGAAGATTAACAGGGTGTAGGCAACTGCTCCAAAGGAGAACTGATGGTTACCAGAAGTCTATCTAGGTCACCATAATAGTTGAGGCAAATTGGGAACACAGAGCAAATCACAAGCAGACAAAGGTAGCCAGAACTATCATATTTATTATAAAGCTACTCCTTGAAGAACAAACCCGACTGTATACTGAAGCCTGTAATGAATGGTACATGCCAAAAAGTACAGTACTATACAGAAAAGTGCGTTCTCACGACAGATTAACAAAACATTTTCTTCTTCCAAGACTGGAAAAGCACCCCCTTTCTCTTCACCTCGGAGAGGAGGGGGGTGCACTGGAAAGCCAGTATAGAGCAAGGGGACGGGATGGCAGGCAGCAGTGTGAGTGGGGCATGATGGGAAACAATGGGGTGGATGGCGAGAAAGGCACGGTCACGTCTATGAGGGTAACGGGACAGTCTGATAATCCACATGGATGCAAGACACACGCGACTGAGCACAGAGGCCAGAAGACGTGGCGGGGGTGGGAGGGGGTGGCGGAACCCCCCAGTGGGCAGTGGGACTTGATGGACAGGACATAGTGAACAACAGTACAAGAGCAAGGCTACACTCCTCTAGGATAGGAAGGCACTTTCACATGTACATACTACAGATGTACATTGACACAATTAGGTGACTGTCACAAGCAGGAAGCTACCGGTACTGCAACTGACCAAGCTGACAAGAAAGGACAATACTGACTTTTAGTTATGTGGGCAGGAGTTACTTTTAAGAATGCAGGAGAAGGGCAGCCTCCCGTCAACACAGCCACCTACTACACTTTAAATATCTACAGCAACCATCACGCTACACACGGAACTTAGATGACCGCTCTACGGAGGGGCATTCACAGATGCACAGTTTATATATTTTTCTTTTACTAGTTTCTAAGATAAGCATTATGGAACCCAGTACAATTATTTAAACATACAAAACTCCCTATATAATTTAAAGATACAGGTACCCATTTTGATTATACCACTGAGACATTTCTTTTGACGTTAAAGTATACTAGGATGAGTGAAAGCTAAACTCAGCCTCTGGCTTTACTATCTGTGCTGAAGTCTTCCTGATGCAAGCCTGATGCTCCAGCCCAGCTGGAGCTTGAGTGGGGCTCTGGGGGGAGGGTCTGAGATAGGGGCCTCTATTTGCACATAGGTAGAGCCTTCAGTTCTAGACTCTCAGGGGTCTCAGTGGCAAATAGAGGAGATGTGGCATCCCAAATGAATTTCCTGCATTTGTGGTCTTTTCTACCTTGGTCAGGAATAAATATCAACTCAAATCTGAGCTCTTGGTGGACTCTGTCTCTTTACTGTTGGATTTCAGATGTCAGATCATGGCTTCCTTCAGTTTGTAGACAACAGAGGCCGAGCAATTGCTGAATGCAGAGACCACCACCACCATCACCCCACTCTTCTTAATTAAATTAGAAAGCCACTTTGGGAATGGCAAATGTATGGAGACAGAAAACGCAAGAGACTGTCTGACCCTTGGGAGTCCTTTATCCACTGATAATTACTCATGACTAAGATAGTACAGTAAGTGGGACCTCATTATGAATTATGGATCACGGGGCATCAAAGTTGGATTATGTTGTGTGAACGCAAGTAAAACTGTTGCACAATGGTGTTGACTTGCGACTAGAGCTTGAGCTCCACAGAACATCCTCAACAGTTTGAATATTGAGATACTCTTTAAAAATGCACTCAGTTCTTACCAATCCATTCCTCAAACTGCCAACTCATACCAAAGGGTTTTGCAAATTTGTGGCAGGGTTCTTTAGACAGGACACAAACACATGGTGGATATTTTGTCCACGGAGTCGGGCATTGTTGAGGGCTATAGTTTGTTCATCAAATGATCCTGTCCCTGAACTGTATACGGACTCTAAGATCTGGGAATGGGGAGAGGACAGAACCCCTCACGGTTCATTTCCTTCCTTTCCTTGGGTACTACATGGGTGACTTAAATTGGGTGAATTGTCTCAGCTGTGGCAGCTTTTAGCTCTCCTGACAGATTTTAGGATCCTCTGTGCAGGGGACACTGAATCTTAAATTATTCTGTGCATGGCTCATAGGGTACCCACTTCAGATGTGAAACAGTTGACCCATCATTAAGCAAAGGAAGAACAGGTGACTGCTTTCCTGAAGGCTTTGTTGCCATATGAGAGACATAAGTCCATAAATGTCGATAGGACTTCTGGAGAAAAGATGGGGGTGTGGGTAAAGGAAGGAAGGTTCCAGGGGGTCTACAAAAGCCTGGCCTTTGGCCTTAAAGGCAGCAAAGTCCTGATCTAGGGGGCATAGATAGACACACAGAAGACAGTGGGGTGGCAGTAGGGGTGGGTTAGGTCAGGGATTGCCAGAGAGCTGTTTGAAGGAAGTTTGTTATAGTAGTAAGATCGGAAAAGCTAAAATAAAAGCTTAAGAAAAAGGTATTTACAACTAAATTCAAAAAGCTTCTTACACCTTTTGTTGGCTATCTTTCATCAAAGACAAAAAATGGTTCTGACAGTCAGTATTTTCTAATAAATGGGCAGTTTCCAAGGAAACCAGAGGTGGGTCTGTTTAAAAAGCTCAGTGTCTGGAAAAGCTCAATCCTGGCTGGGTCTCTACGATTTCTTTTTCAAAATGGCCAAAAAGAATGGTTCTGAAAATTTTGAGTTATTTTTCTCTGTGTAGCCATGGCTGTCCTGGAACACTCTCTGTAGACCAGGCTGGCCTTGAACTCAGAGATCTGCCTGCCTCTGCCTCCTGAGTGCTGGGATTAAAGGCTTTCACCATTACCATCTGGCAATCTCGAAGTTTAAAACCTTACCATACCAGGAAGTACCTGGGGGCAGGGAGGAGGGTGACTTAAGGGACTATCCCATTCATATATTTCCCCCCTGCAACAGAATGATTAGATTGGCAAACTGAGGTAGCCATCAGTCATGGTCTTGATTTTTGGTATGGATCTTAATTTGTTCCTGCTTGAATTATCGTTGACGCTGTGCCACTCTGAGGTGGGCATGCCAGTTTGAAATTAAGCCTAGAAGGTAATTAATGGTGTGTCCAAAGGGGCTCATTCTGAGCCATCTGCTTGCTTCATCAGGAAGTACTGTGCTAATGCAGACATCAGCTGCTGCTGCCAGGAGGGCGATCTGTACCCTAGTAGAAACAGTGTTCAGATTGACGGCGGTGGAGAGGGGAGGCCTATAGCTCAGTGGTAGAGTGTGTGTGTGCTTTGCATGCGAGAGGATTCCGGTTCAATCCCAGCACTAAACACAAAATCTACCATTTTTTTAAGCTAGAGGAAAAAATAGTAAATATATGATAAAGAACAATGGCTATCAGCTAAAATGCCAGGGAAAGAAGTTCCTAATTGAGTCCATTTGACTAGGATTTCTGTAGAGATCACAGGCAAAATCCAAAAGAACAAATCAAACACAAATAGGACAAGAACAGAAGTCATGATTCTGAGGTACAAAACTGGGAAGAAACGATCCTGGCACCAGAAGGTCATCTTCCCATGGTGGCCTGGCATGACTCTCACTCGGTACCGTAGCCAGATCTGGCTTGGCTCAAAGAGATGTGGGCAGCAGAGCTGGGGGTTCTGATCTGTGACCATTGGGCCTCTGTGGCATAAAGGAACCAAGGATTCATTCCCATTTGCTTTTCCCATTGCCATCAAGGAGGACGTGGGGTTTTAGGGAGGGTAGAAGTATTTCTTAGGCAGTTACTGAACAACTACACCAGTTTGTGGTGTAATCAGAAAGTCCTCAACATTCATCTGCTCTAGTCCTTTGAAAATGTGTAGCAGGTGGACTTGAACATCTCACGTCCGTGGAGGGAATGATACCCACAGCTCTGGAGACGCTGTCTCCTTTGCTGTCTCCAGGTTCAGGTCAAGCCGTATTGAGTTTCTTCTACCCTCTTCCATTGAGTCTTTAACCCGGATCCAGGGGAATGACATTTATAGAAGGGGCCATCCTTGAACCCCTTCAAGCCATGAACTGAAGGTCCCACTGCAGCTCCCCTCTGTGACTTTTAACAGGTGCTGGACCCCACTCTGGGTGTTCTTCCCCAGGTGTCACAGACCACGCCAGGTGACGCTCCAGAAAGACCTGGAACTTGGGTTCTCTCTTGCTTGCAGGATGCTCACCTGTGGGCTACACTAAATCCAAAGCCATATACCATGTGGGGTGAGGTGTTGCCTTCGTTACAAGGGGTGCAGCATTGGATTTTCAAGTAAGTCTAAGTGTTTCTATTGTCTTTAAAATGACATAGGTCCAGTTATTAAAAAAGTTACAAAATACAAATGCCCATGTTAATTTAGCTAGTCCCAGACATCATTACATTTGACAATGTAGAAAAGTCCAAAGATCTCCAGTTATAAGCACAAGACTAAGAAACGTCACAGGTCACTGACTCTTGTCACTAATCCATCTTTACTTTCAAACTTCCTCCCCTCACAACCTCGGTTTCTACATTGTGCAAGATTTGTCTGTGGGACCCTGGGACGGTGCGGCGGGCCCTACCGTAGGATTTGTTTTTGGAAGAACAGCAGGCTTTGGCCTAAGGGCTGGGGGCTTCAGCTGTACGCCCATCCTGGGCGCCACCATGGGCTTGAAAGTACTCATGGTATCACTGGATGAGCTGGTGCTCCGGCGGATCTGAGGCTCTGAGCTCCTGAGGGAGACGCTGTGCAATGGGCTAAGAGATTCCATGGAAGTGGCAGGGGTGGGCGAGTTTTTCACTTGTTCCAAGGTGTCCAGCACTACATCAGGGGCGTGCTTCACTGTGCTCTGTCTCTCTAGTTCACGGAGTTCATTCAAGGCCGTGTTCATGGTCTCTTCGATATCCTAGTGAAGAAGAAAAACCGTAGACAGAGGGGTTGGCTCGTAAGGGTAGAAACAAAGCAGACAGACTGGTAAAGAGCATGCATGTTTGAACTCTATAGTCTGTTCGTACAGTGTGCCCAGCACCACCTTGAGTATTTGGTTTTATTCTAAATGATACTTACAGCAATGCAAAATGGAACTGTCATTCTGAAGTTCTAGGCAACCTATTGAGGTCTCTTCTAACTTGTGTGGTATTGATCAGAATTCTAGTTCATCTGTGTGTGTGTGTGTGTGTATCTGCAGGCCCAGGGTCAACTTCAGGCGTCACTCACCAGGTGCCATTCATCTTTTTTTTGGGTAAGGAGTGCCTATCCTGGAACTCCCTGACTTAAAGTGGGTTGCCTGACCAGCAGACCCTAGGGATCTGCCCATCTCTGCCTCCCCATGGGTGGGTTTACAAGTACACACTACCACACACTACCACACCCTGTTTTTTTTTATTTTTTATTTTTTTTAGGAGACAGGGTTTCTCTGTATTGTTTTGGAGGCTGTGGGTCCAGCCTGGTCTCGAACTCACAGAGATCCGCTTGCTTCTGCCTCCCAAGTGCTGGGATTAAAGGCATGTGCCACCACCGCCCGGCTCCACACCCTGGTTTTTAAAGTTGGTTCTGAGAAAGGAACATCATATGTCCTCATGGTTGTGCATCAAGAACTTCACCAATTCTGCCTTTTCACCAACCCCTCTTGATGGATATTATCTGTGTGTGTGTGTGAAAACTTGATGGATATTATCTCTTTCTCTCTCTCTGTGTATGAAAACTCTTCTTTATAATTACCAGGATTATTAAAATATAAAAAACATTTAGTCAGAAATTTGTACACACACATATGTGTGTGTGTGTGTGTGTGGAATGACCTGTTTAGGTTATGATGTCTATTCGTTGCCTCATACGCTTATTACTTCTTTGTGTTGGGAACATTCAAATTATTTTCTAATTGATAATGTTTGAATATTTAATATTAAACATTTGTGATGGTTTGAAAGACAATGGCCCCCATAGGGACTGGCACTATTAGGAATCTCCATTCACCCCCTGCATGGTCGGAAAGTTGCATCTCTCTCTCTCTCCAAAGGAAAAGTGTCAAAAAAAAACCCAGTTCCAAATTCTTGCTGCAGCTTCCTCCCCTGACGTAGTCAGCCGTCTAAGTCCCTGCCTATATGATCAATTTTGACCATACTTGGACATAAAGCCAGCTTATGTTGGACCTGTCATCACTCCTTGCCTACAACCTATAATCTCTAGGACTAGAGAACCTTCTGGGAGTTGCTCTCAATAAACCTGCTGTTAAATTTTTTCAATTCGGCCGGGCGGTGGTGGCGCACGCCTTTAATCCCAGCACTCGGGAGGCAGAGGCAGGCGGGTCTCTGTAAATTCGAGGCCGGGCTGGGCGGATAGCCTCCAAAAAAATACAGAGAAACCCTGTCTCGTAAAAACCAAAAAAAAAATTTTTTTCAATTCAACCTGGCCTGTATTGGCAGAGACACTTACTGTGGGGAGGCAGAAAACCTAGTAATTTACTTTTTAAAAACTTGTTGTTTACTGTTGTTTTGCTTTGACTAGGTTGATTCAGAAACCCCATCTTGAACTCCTGGAAATCATTGTGACCTCAGTAGTCTTGTATTATGGCTCTTCAACTGTATTTTTCTTTCTTAGATTCCACTTAGTGAATTCTGGAGGTGTAAGACTTTTGTTTTTTGTTTCATGATTTTTTTTATCTTTGTTTTTTTTCTTTTATCACATACATCATGGAAGGTTGTATTTTTTCTTCTGAATTGATTGTCTACTCTTGTCCTCAATTCTTAATGGCCATTATTTTGAATTTGTTTTCAAGACTGTGAATTTCCTTTTCCTTACAGTCTGCTAACAAGTGTTACTGTGATCCTAGTCTTTTCATATTTTGTTGGTTCCTTTGTTGATATTTATGTCTAGTGTAATGTTCACATTTTCAAATTTTTATAGGTTATTCCTTCTTTTCAGAGAGGCCTAACACCTGCTGTTGGATGTTGTTGCCCTTGATTGCAGAGGGATTCAGTCGTGTGACTACCGTGTACATCATCTCTAATCCTTGTCAGTGATGTCTATGATGGCATCACTGGTCCAGATTGCAGGAGTTTGTGATTGCAGTGGTATGACAGTTTCGCTGGGGTGTGGGGCCAGTATCTGATTGCATGCAGGCACTGTGGGCTGTAGCTATCTGCCTGGCCTTTAGGTAGGCAGGGCTGCCACCTGGTTGTTGGGCGTGGCTCTTGCAGGTGCAAGGAAACAGAACTGTGCCCAGCTGTCTACAGACCAGTGTGTCATATAGGTTGTGTGTGGGGTGGACTAATGGGGACATCAGACTGATGCCCGGATGGCTACTGGGCCTAGACTCTGAGTAGCTAGGGGTAAGGTGTTACAGCCACTCGGGTGAGCACAGTAGACAGTAGCAGACACACAGAGAGGGAGATACTGTATGGTTACTGGCATTAGAGAAAACACTCTAGCAGGAGGGGCCAGTTTTAAAATGGAGCTATGCCACAACAACTTAGGTCCTCTTGGCTAGATGCTAGTTCTGTGGCAGCACAGCTTTGTGAACTCTGGGCGACCCTCCCTACCGCGCTGGAGGCTGTGAGAACCATGGGGCTCTCCCAGACAGTAGCAATGGGGACTTCCCAAGTGAACTTACCTTCTCCCATGAGAAGTCTATCTCAGCTCTGAATCTGTTATTGGGGAAGACAGGATATGTGCTGGCTAGTTTTATGTCAACTTGATCCAGGTTAGAGTAATACCTCCACTGGATTGACCTATCGGCAAGCTTGTGCTGTATTTTCTTAATTAGTAATAGATGGAGGAGGGCCCAGTCCATGTGGGTGGTACACCCCTGGGCAGGTGGCCTTGGGTGTTATAAGAAAGCAGGTGGAGCAAGCCAGTAAGCAGTGTTCTGCCAAGGCCTCTGCGTTGGTTCCTGCTCCACTTGAGTTCCTGTCCTGATTTCCTGGGATGTTGGCCTACAAGCTGAAACATAAAATAACCCATTTCCTCCCCAAGCTGCTTTTGGTTACAGTTTCATCACAAAAATAGAAACACTGGATGGGCGGTGTTGCTTGGGAGGCAGAGGCAGGCGGATATCTGTGAGTTCGAGGCCAGCCTGGCCTTCAAAGAGAGTTTTAGGACAGTCTCCAAACCTACAGAGAAACCCTGTCTCAAAAAAAAAAAAAAAAAAAAGAAAGAAAGAAGGAAATAGAAACACAGCGTAGGAGAGGCAGCAAGCTCACTTTCTTCTCTAGTGCTATCTTGGCTTTAAAGATGTCTAGGGTTCATGCCACTTCTCTGAGGAGCACATCAGTGCACTCCCTTAGTCAGTTCAGGTGGATGGGTTACTGCAGTCTATTCCTTATTACGGTTTCCTCTTTTTTGGGGGTGGGGTGGGGACAAGTGACAGGTAACCTACTTTCTTTGTCATCTTTCTCATGAAAAATTTGAGGTCAGAGTGGAGGCAGACTTGGCATGCTTAAACTAGGCAATGGAAGGTTGTAGAGGATCTTATACATATGTGCCTGATTTTAAAAAAGAGAAAGAGAAAAGCAAAACTATGCACAAAACCTCTGCCAGACCTATAACCTTGACAAAGGCTCTTACACAGAAAATACTTCTGCAAAGACATTGACCCAGCAGGGACAGCTGCCTAGCCTTGGATAGATGCCAGCCTTGTCACTTACTAGTCCTTGCAGCCAAGGACCACTCTTGGGAAATAATGGAAGCCTCTTCCACCTGTGGCCCCCACTTCCTTGAACATGGCCCTGGTTTATTACAGCAACACATTCCCAAATCAACACCGCTGCTCTTGGAAGAATGTGTCTGGTTGTCATTTAGGCTGACAACACGGAAACATGAAATACCTTTCCCACAGTGTTAAAAATTTCTAGGGCTGCCATTATGTGAATCACTCTTTGGAACACTGTGAGCAAGGGCTGTCCATCCTTGAGAAAGATCACAGCTCAAGCAGGAGCATATTTCACAGAGTAAGTCGATTGAAATGCTACAGCTTCACCCGTACACATTTCTAACCACTGAAGTGGTGGAAATTCTACGTGTGGGTATAAAAACATTTCAATATGTCTTTTGCACAGCCGTGTTTAACTTGTTCAACAAAGCCTTTCACAGATCATCGAAGCTCAATATGCATTTGCTAAATGAATAAGCAAAGACGTCATATTAAATGAACAGTATCCTATAAAGGATAAAGCCAATCATGATACGGTGATCATCTGTAGATGGCATAATCTCCCAGCCTACTTCAGGGATCCCACTGACTTGCTTAATAAAAGGACTTGCATGCTTTTGTATGAACGTCACTATGACATGCTCCTTTGTCTCCATCCGCATGGGAATCTTTGAAGGCTGGAGATAGATGGACAAAGGACAAAGCTAGAAGCCATTTTACAAAGGTAATATATAATACATTTCAAACAATTACTTTCATGTGTCATTTCCTTTACTGTTAAACATAGGGATAAAAAACTGTAAAAACCAATTATTTGCCCCAGACAGAATGTATGGAAGTTAATTTTACCTGTTGACTTTTGTCTTTAGAATTTTCCTGGTTCTGGCAGCAAAAGGGTTAAACCATTTGTCTTTTTGCCCTCAAGCTCCTAAATCTGTCTCTAAACCCAATCCCCTTTCACCTACTTATCATAGCAGTGACACTGGGGGTTTCTCAAATCATGACATTGACCTACACTCAAATGGAGCTAAAAAGATTTCAAAGGACCTTGCGTAACTTTACCCCCAAGGGTTAAGACTTAGATTTTTCCTGAGAAATTACTCTATACGTAAAATTCATTGTTTAAAAATGTGTCAAACTACTCAAAAAGCCTAAGCTACCATCCAAAATTCTTTGTCATATCATTAGGACACCCAAAATAGTTTGGGAATGGGTCATACCAAGGACTTCTGGGTGCTGCTTTCTGTCTGTCTGTCTGTCTGTCTGTCTGGACTAGTCCAGTTTCTTATTTGTTTCTCATGCATACTGTTTTACCTCTGCTTTGTTAGGTCCAATCATTAGAAATGAATGACGGGGATGCTCTATGGAGTCTGTGTTGGGAAGGGAAGATAGGAGGTACATAGGACCCAGCATTAGGGGTCTTTAAATAGTTAATCATTACTTATTACATTATTTATTGACTAATCTATCAGTTGCCAAGTTGGAAGTGTTATCTTTGGTCTTTATACTAATTTATTTTGTTTCTGGGCTTTCCGTCCTGTTCTAACCATCTGTTTTGCAGGCTTTTGAATGTACTAGGCTCTGTTAGCAGGTTCTTTCTCATTCAATATTTTCCTGGTTCTTCACAAATGATGGGTATGAATGTCCTGGCTCCTACATTTCTGCCACATCTATTTAAATCAATATGAATCTAATATTCCTAGAATCTAATCTTCCAGTAGCGAATGAATCATCAGGAGATTCATGGCCAAGCTTTAAATTAGTCAATGAGACTATTTCCTTAGTTTTCTTTAGTTGTTTCTATATGAAAATATAGCTTACAGGTTTTAAAATCTTTCATACTGCCTTCACCACACCTGAGTACTTAAAATACAGCATCCAGTTAAAAGCATTCTACCTGAGCAATTGTTTCTGGGTCGAGTGGCTTGTGGTCATTGAAGCCTGTGTACTGGCCTGATGATGTAGACCTCCTGATAGGAGGGCTGTCGATCTTCTTAAGGGAGTCATGCCGGCTGATGTTAGTCAGGCTGCCATGGCCTGGGCGCCGCCGCCTCTCAGGACTGTCATTGTTGAGGCCACGATTTTGCAGCAGGCCCCTGGGGTGACTGGCTAGGTTTGGGGACCCCAGGTCAATTGAAGAGTTAGAAAGAGTATGCGGGGGATGGAGGGGACAATGGCCATCACTGGTCCTGCCAGGACGTCTTCCTGGAGGGGGTGGTTCTCCTCTTTTTCTTTGCCTAGACATTCACCAAAGAAGAAAACAGAAAAATCTTATGATACTGGGTAATATGTCAAGGTTGAGTATTGGTTGCTCTTCATAGGCCCTGGAGAAGGGAGGTTAGCAGCTGATGACCAAATGTCACTCACCTGGCTAAATAGCTGTCAGAATGGCGGTCAGTGGGAGAGTTCATGTCCTTGGATGATGACTTGTCTTCAGTCACTGGCCCACTGCTGGCTTCACTGTCAGCTTTTTGGCTCAGAGTGTCTGAAAATGTATCGTCCCTGAAACAAGGGGAAGCAAGCGTGAGAGCCTTTGGCTCGATGAGTAGGAACAAAAATAAGGGATGGCATTCATGTTAAGTCTTTTATTAACTTAGGATACCTTCTAGTTTCCTTGTTTTGTAGGTTTGGGGTGTGTGCCTGTGTGGGAGTATTTGCAGGTGAGTGCAGATGCTATGGAGGCCACAGGAGGGCACCCTACCTACTATCACTGAGGGACAGGTGTTTGGTTCCCAGCATCCAAGTGTGGTGGTTCACAAACTAAAGCTCTCTGCAGCACGTGTTCTTAAACTTGAGTGTCTCCCAGCACCCTAAAGTAGATTTTCATTCTAAACACAATTATGCTGCAAGAAAATTTCAGGCATTGAAAAGAGTAAGTAATAATCATCTATTACACACCATGCCAGCCAGGTGTGGTGGTGTACACCTTTAATCCCAGTCCTTGGGAGGCAGAGGCAAGTGGATCTCTGAGTTCAAGGTCAGCCTGGTCTACAGAGTGAGATTCAGGACTGTTAGAGCTCATAGTTTTGAAAACAACAAAAACTACATTATACCAAGAGGCAACTGTGGTTAGGATTGTGGGAGATAGTCTTCATTAGTTTGCTCTTGTGTCTAAAATGCCTATGAGTGTGTGTATGTGAGTGTACGTGCATATATACAGTATTTATATTATGGATAATGGGCCTCTCTGTTTAGTAGTTTAGATATACATGTTTATTCAGTTTCTATGAGCACACTTTATTATTTCCAAAGCTATGTACATCATTAAGGGTTTCTATTCACTTCATATAGTGTATTTCTCTTTTCCTTGGAAATTTGCTTGAAGTTGGCAATGAATTGTGAAATAGTGCACTTAGAAATTGGGGGCTCTAACTCACCTGCTGTTTTGTAAGCTGTTTCTTCACTTACATTACCTCCTCCTCCTCCTCATATACTTAAATATGCTGGAAGTTTTAGAGCTTTCTCATTGGTGAAACTGAGCGCTTTAACAAAATGCTCTCTTAGACTGTAAGCCTGTAACCTCCCTCTTGAGATGGGGAGATTGAAACAGCCAGACATCAAGAGAAGAATGGGCCGTTTTGGGAATCACCATTGTCATGATAACACTAAAAGTCACCTTCTGCAGAGGCTGGCTCTCTGAGACAGGGTCAAAAGATGCCTCCCAGGAGCTCTTGCTCCAGTTTGGGAAATGAATAGTAACTGATTCTGAGCTGTCAGCAACCAGCCTGCAGCATAACCTCAAACTTTTCTTTTTTTTAATGAGCAGGGTCTCACTTCTAGCAGGCAGGTCTTGAATTCACTCTGTAGCCAAGGATGGCCTTCAACTCCTGCATTTCATGCTTTATCTCCTGAGGTCTAGGATTACAGCATCACCACCTGTTTATATGGTACCTGCTGGAGATGGAATCCATGGTTTTGTACATGCTAGACAAAATAGTCTACCAACCGACCGGTCTCACCTTGGTTTCTTTGAGTACATTTCCTAATGCATTGCCAATTTGAGTAGATTTCTCAATGGCAAGAGAGAAAATTCCCAGATGAACGATGCACAGTGATTTAATCATTTAGCATTAAAGTCACCAAGAAGGTGAAAAACTTGCCCAGTGAAGTTTGGTCTTTCAATTTAAGAATAATCTCTGGGCTCAAATGAACACTTGCTTAGCATATACAAAATCCTGGGTTGAATTCCTAGCCCTTCCCCTTCTGACAAAAACACTCCACTGCAAAGTTGGGACTACTCACATGTCTTGCACCACTATGTACTGATGAGGCACAAGCCCGTCAATCCCGTTGTGTCTGCCTTCCCACCAGTCCTCAGAGGCTCGGTGATACAGCAGCAGGGACGCACCCTTCTTAAAGGACAGCTCTCTAGCAGACCGCCCGACATAGTCAAACTTTGCTATTGCTTCGATTGGCTCACACTCTACAGAAAAAAAAGGGTGGGGGGGTCAGAAAATATAGAAGGATCAGGAAGTCACAACACATGCATTATTCTCCCTTTAGAAACAGGCCGAACATGGCAACCAACAGACAGGAGGCAATAAGAGGGGATTGACGGGGGAGGGACAGGGAGAGAGAAAGGAGAGGAGAGAGGAGAGATACCTCTAGCTGTCATCAGTTTTCTAGGCAAAGAAAAATTGTGCACTAGATCTTAATTTCCTCAACCCCTTATTTGAGATACAATGACAGTATAATAAAAAGATTTTGACTTTGCAATATGATATATAAAACCTCTCCTTGGTTGTAATATCCTCTGCAGTTGTTCTAATCTTCTTCTGACATTGATGGAGTGTCCCTGCAACGTGTTAGTGGCATTTATAACAGAGAAAAAAACCCCCATGATTCTAGCAAACAGGATTTATTAGCTTTAAAAAAATTCACAAAATTATCATGATAAATGCTATTTAAATACATTTATTCTCCTCATGGGCTTTTTTTTTGTTACGAAATCTCAAAGTTAACATCAAAAGTCAGGAAAGCTTCCCTTCACTTCATGAAAGTTTTAGATTTAATTATGAAACGTTTGTATGTTAGATGGCCCTGTACTCGAAGTAATAGATCAGATTCACAAAGTGTGTTTTCAGGATCAGGAGATATTGGTAGGGGAGACTGTGGTAGAGTAAAGAGAAGGTTGGATCTCAGTAGACTGCAGACAGTACAAGGCCATGCATTCAAATGCCATGATTGTAGAGCCGTAGAGCAGACTAGTGGCTGCTGTGGGTTACGGAAGGACGGGTGATGGAGGAAGTGGTTATGGCTACAAAGGGGTAGCACGAGTTTCCTTTTAGTGCAAGCCTTCTTCATGCTGCCTGTGATTGTGGTCACACAATCTGCACACGTGACGGATGACAGTGCAATGCGAATGTGGCCAATGGCCTGTACTGACATCAGTTTTCTGGCTGTGGCATTGTACCATAGGTATGTACAATATTGCCATTGTGGGAAAGAGATGTGTACAGATATCCCTCTCTGTACAGTTTCTTACAACCACACACAAATCTGTAATCTTGGGGGAAGAGAGGATGAACCATTAAACTCTGGGCTTAGGACTCTGATTTAATGTGCTTATATACTAAAAGGAAAACTAAGTCAAACCCCTAGAAAGTGTGCTTTGTGATTCACCCTGTGCAGAAACGTCCTCCTCCTTTCCCGCCAGCCCCTCATTCTTGCCCCTGCTGGCCAACAGACATGAATGGACACCTGGTGAAAAGTAAGTGGATGGAAAATACAAAGAGTATGGGCTCAGAGGAACATCTGTGTAACGAACGATACCTCCTTTGCTAAAACCTGGGCATGGGCTAGTTTCAAAACATTCTAGAGTATGCAGGCAGCGAGGTGGGGTAAAGCCTGCCATCTCGCAACAGTTCAGGAAATTGCTTTCTATTTGCCGTGATAACAAATTTACTCATTTGTAAGAGCTCATTCTTCCCGGTGTTCACTGCAGCATCTGTTATAGTTACGGATAATAAGGATGTGAGGAATTCGGGGATAAAGAAAGCTGGGCTTCTTATTTGATAAATTCGAAGTTCTCTGGGGGCATTTAAAGCAGAACATTGGAAACCTTCATGTGAAGGGCTTGTGTCAAGTACAGCACCTCATTTTAAGTCTGTTTCCTGAATACCAGAGTAAGCAGGCACCTGCCATTACACTGCTGTCCTGTACTCCCTGACACGATAGACCGCATCTCCTGAACTATGAATCAAAACAAACTTCTCCATCCACAAGTTGCTTGCTTCTTCGAGTGATTCTGTCAGAGCGAAAAAGTAAATAGCATACCACCTCTGATCACATTTTCTTAAAACAACGCAAGTGTGAGAACTATTCAATATTTATAGAAGAGAGGATTAAACTTCCCATTTAAACAGAGTGACCCTTTGTTCCAAAGTTCCAGAGAAAGAATCAGTCCTGGCTGATCTGAGATGATGAAATACAAACATCTGCACTCCACAGAGGATAGAAACAAATCTACTCACGGAGTGAAGACATGCTCATATACTAAAAGTAACTTCATGACAAAGGATCTGCCAACCCTCATGTCATCATACCCTTATATTTTTAATTAAAAAATGAGAAGCTATCATCAGAGGGCAGGATATATATATAATCTATGCATAATGTATCAAGGAGAGATGAAAAGGGACTCAATATCTCTTCTGTGCTTGTGGTGTTACAATGTTAATGCTGGCCAAAGTCAGTCTAGGACAACATATACATTGCACAATAATTTCAGAACCACGACCTCTGTGATCGTCATCTTTTTATCATGGCTCTTTTTACATAACAGGCTCCAGGATCAATAATTTACTGAACCATGGGGCAGGTTGTGCAAGGATGACCACTAGCGTCAGATGACTGTTTTATTGGTGACCCTAGTATATCAACAAGTAATTTTCAGCAATTTCATTATTTTGACTTTTTGTACTCTCCCAGGAGCCGCTTCACAGTCAAGCGTCAATCAATACGCTATTTACAGACATCTTAGTCTGGGCATTGCATGGCAAATCAATCTCAGGGCACGGGGCACCATGGCTCTTTCATACCGAGATGCTTATGGCCCTTTAGGGTTCTGTGGAGACTTCTCAGAATGCTGCTACTGCTGGCATGAATACCAATAATAACAAGGGTGTAGCGTGGTTACTTAGTGCTTCTGTATGGCTCTGTTAGCTGTGGAAAGGGGAAGTGGACCCCACAGAGTGGCTGCCTGGATGGCTTGGCGCTATCAAGTCCTATGCTCCCATTGTAATTTTAGTATGATGAAATAATGTTGTGCTTTCTTTTGGGAACTTTATTATCCCCAATACGCTTCCTTCTAGATTTGTCATCTATTGTCTTTGCAGATGTTAGTTTTGTTCTGTGACAGCCCGTCTTGAAAACAGAATTTGGTCTCTAGTGAAACCATGATAAAGAAAAGAAAACATGATCTCTGACAGTCAAAAGGGCAACCAACATTCCAGGTAACTTAGCCACAGAACTTTGAAGGTCATGGCTGTGGGTAAGAACACATTCTTTGAGAGCAATGCCTTTCTCTGCAGCAAAAGTGGTGGCCACGATCACAATGAGATCTACACCGCTGCGTGTTCAACAAAGACACTCTCTTGTAGTCAAGAGGTAGACACTTGGTAGATGGCATGAAGTTGACTCATATGTGGGGAAAGGTGGTTGGCCTTTGGCTAGGCTTTTCCTCCACCATAGAAAGCAAAGGAACACTCAGAAGTCAGCAGGGGAAAAAAAGAAAGAGAAAAAGGAATGAACCAGACAGAGAAACACAGAGACCTAGGTTGAAGAAAGGATGGTATCAGAGGGAAGTTCTCAGAAAATTTTAGACACATCATAGAAGTATGAGCTCTCACTTTAAAGGATGCCCCTTAAGCCCAGAATACGCCCATTCGCTTTATTTTCAAAAAGAACACAAGGCTTATGACCTGCTCCATGAGAGGGAACTCATGACTGACCTTGCTCCTGTGGCCAAACAACCTGGACTTAAGGGAAAACCAAATACCACTGAACTGCAAAAGGAATGTAGGTGTAAAATGACTCCTAGTGACATGGGTCAGCGCCTTGCTCAGCCATCATCAGAGGAGCTTCTACAGGAGATGGGAACAAATGCAGATATGACCAGGACAGGCAGAGATCGAGAAACCTTGGAGCGCTGATCCCTAGGATGGGGTGTCTCCATCAAATCCCTCCCCTCAGAGCTGAGGGAAGCCTTCAGAAGCAGAGGGCGTAAGAGACGGGAATCGGAGGACACAACAGGACCAGCACACATGAAATGAATTCCCAGACTGTGGCAGCATGCATAGGTGCAAGTCAGATGGGGTGCACAAGCCTTCATAATCTCCAGATGATAATTGCTCACAAAGGAAAACTCAGTTTTCTCCAGCAGACTCCTTGGGCATACAAACCATCCTTAAGGGCAGTTGATGGCCAGCACAAAATTGACTCAATGGCATTTTTGGAAATTAAAAAGAAATTGTTTTATATTGCTTTGGTTGGACATTTTTTACCCAAGGCTTTTTTTTTTTTTTGAGGCAGGGTTTCTCTGCATTGTTTTGGAGACTGTCCTGGAACTCACTATGTAGACCAGGCTGGCCTCGAACTCACAGAGATCCACCTGCCTCTGCCTCCCGAATGCTAGGATTAAAGACGTGCACCACCAACGCCCGGCTATTTTTTATTTTATTTTATTTTTGGTTTTTTGAGACAGGGTTTCTCTGTGGCTTTGGAGTCTGTCCTGGAACTCACTCGGTAGTCCAGGCTGGTCTTGAACTCACAGAGGTCAGCCTGCCTCTGCCTCCCAAGTGCTGGGATTAAAGGCTTGCGCCACCAACACCCGGCTGTTTTTTATTCTTATATATTATGGTTTCCAGTTTTGTGTTTCTCATGTTTTGACTTTTTTGTTCGACTGTATTTTTTTATATTTTATTTTTTAAATTTAAATTTAAAGTCAATTCCAGGTCCCTCTCCCTGTCCCTCCCCTCCTCCCACGCCTTCCCACCAACCCTCTTCCAAAATCCCCTCATTTCCCCAGGGAGGGTGAGGCCCTCCATGGGGGTGCCCATAGTCTGTCATTTCATCCTGGGCAGGGCCTAGACCCTCCCCCAAGAGTTCAGGGTGAGAGTGCATCTCTCATTGTTGGCTGGGAGCCCAAAGGCCATTTGTATACCCGTGATAAATACTGATCTACTGCCCAAGGCTCAATAGTTTACCTAGGCCTCCTCACTGACACCCACATTCAGGGGGTCTTGATCAGTCCCATGCTGGATTCCCAGGCATCAGTCTGGGATTCAAGAGCTAACCCTTGTTAAGTCAGCTGTTTCTGGAGGTTAAACCAGCCCAGTCTTAATCCCTTTGGTCATCAGTCCTCCCTCTCTGTCACTGGATTTCTTGAGTTCATCTCAGTGCTTAGCCGTGGGAGTCTGTCTCTGCTTCAATCAGCCACTGAATGAAGGTTCTGTTTCCCAGACTCTCTGGCCATGGGATTGTAGGCTGGCACTCCTCAGATCTATGTCTAAAATCCATATATGAGAGAGTACATGCCATGTTTCTCTTTTTGTGACTGGGTTACCTCACTCAGGATGGTTTCTTCTAGTGCCATCCATTTGCCTGCAAATTTCAAGATTCCATTGTTTTTTTCTGCTGAATAGTACTCCATTGTGTAAATGTACCACATTTTCTCTATCCACTCTTTGGTTTAGGGGCATCTAGGTTGCTTCCAAGTTCTGGCTATTACAAATAATGCTGCTATGAACATAGTGAACAGACATCCTTGTTGTATGAATGTGCATCTTTTGGATATATGTCTAAAGGTGGAGTTGCTGGGTCTTGTGGTAGGTTTATTCCCATTTTTCTGAGGAATCTCCATACTGATTTCCAAAGTGGCTGTACAAGTTGGCACTCCCACCAGCAGTGGAGGAGTGCTCCCGTTTCACTACATCCTCTCCAGCATAAAATTGTGGTTGGTGTTTTTGATTTTAGCCATTCTGACAGGAGTGAGATGGTATCTCAGAGTTGTTTTTATTTGCATTTCCCGGATGGCTAAGGATGTTGAGCACTTTCTCAAGTGCCTCTCAGTCATTTTAGACTCCTCTATTGAGAATTCTCTATTTAGTTCTGTAGCCCACTTTTTAATTGGATCCTTTGGTGTTTTGGAGACTTGCTTCTTGAGTTCTTTGTAAATTTTGGAGATCAATCTTCTGTCAGATGTGGGGTTAGTGAATATTTTTTCCCATTCTGTGGGGTGGCTTTTTGTTTTGCTGGCTGTGTCCTTTGCCTTACAGAAGCTTCTCAGTTTCAGGAGGTCCCATTTATTAATTGTCGATCTCAGTGTCTGTGCTACTGGTGTTATGTTCAGGAAGCTGTCTTCTGTACCAACTTGTTCAAGGGTACCTTCCACTTTCTCTTCTAACAGGTTCAGTGTGGCTGGATTTATGTTGAGGTCTTTGATCCATTTGGACTTAAGTTTTGTACATGGTGATAGACATGGATCTATCTGCAGTCTTCTACATGCCAATATCCAGTTATGCCAGCACCATTTGTTGAAGATGCTTTCTTTTTTCCATTGCATATTTTTAGCTTCTTTGTCAAAGATCAGATGTTCATACATGTGTGGGTTAATATCAGGGTTTTCAATTCGATTCCATTGGTCCACCTGTCTATTTTTGTGCCAATACCAAGCTGTTTTCAGGACTAAAGCTCTATAATAGAGCTTGAAGTCGGGGATGGTAATGCCTCCAGATGTTGCATTGTTGAACAGGGTTGTCTTGGCTATCCTGGGTCTTTTCTTTTTCCATACAAAATTGATTATTGTTCTTTCAAGGTCTGTGAAGAATTGTGCTGGGATTTTAATGGGGATTGCATTGAATCTGTAGATTGCTTTTGGCAGGATTGCCATTTTTACTACATTGATCCTACCTATCCAAGAGCATGGGAGATCTTTCCATTTTCTGAGGGCTTCTTTAATTTCCTTCTTTAAAGACTCAAAGTTCTTGTGGTACAAGTCTTTCACTTGTTTGGTTAGCATTACCCCAAGGTATTTTATGTTGTTTGTGGCAATTGTAAAGGGTGATGTTTCTATGATTTCTTTCTCAGCCCTTTTATTGTCTGTATATAGTAGGGCTACTGATTTTCTTGAGTTGATCTTGTATCCTGCCACTTTGCTGAAAGTGTTAATCAGCTGTAAGAGTTCCCTGGTAGAGTTCTTTGGGTCATTTATGTAAACTATCATATCATCTGCAAATAGTGAAAGTTTGACCTCTTCCTTTCCAATTTGTATCCCCTTGATCTCCTTTTGTTGTTGTATGGCTCTGGCTAGAACTTCAAGTACAATATTGAAAAGGTATGGAGAGAGTGGACAGCCTTGTCTTGTTCCTGATTTTAGAGGAATTGCATTGAATATCTGTACATTTAGTTTGATGTTGGCTGTTGGTTTGCTGTATATAGCTTTTATTATGTTTAGGTATGTTTTTGTTATTCCAGATCTCTCCAAGCCCTTTATCATGAAGGAGTGTTGGATTTTGTCAAAGGCTTTTTCTGCATCTAGTGAGATGATCATGTGATTTGTTTGTTTATATGGTGGATTACATTGATGGATTTTCGTATGTTGAACCATCCCTGAATCCCTGGGATGAAACCTACTTGATCATGGTGAATGATTGTTTTGATGTGTTCTTGGATCCGATTTGCCAGTATTTTTGCATCAATGTTCATGAGGGATATTGGTCTGAAGTTCTCTTTCTTAGTTGTGTCTTTGTGTGGCTTGGGGATCAATGTTATTGAAGCCTCGTAGAAAGAGTTTGGCAAAGACCCTTCTGTTTCTATTGCGTGGAATACTTTGAGAAGAATTGGTATGATCTGTTCTTTGAATTTCTGGTAGAATTCTGCACTGAGGCCATCTGGACCTGGGCTTTTTTTGGTTAGGAGACTTTTGATGACTGCTTCTATTTCCATAGGGGTTATATGTCTATTTAAATTGCTTATCTGTTCTTGATTTAATTTTGGCAAGTGATAGATATCCAGGAAGTCATCCATTTCCTTTAAATTTTCAAATTTTGTGGAGTACAGTATTTCAAAGTATGACCTGATGATTCTCTGAATTTCCTCAGAGTCCGTTGTTATGTTCCCCTTTTCATTTTTGGATTTTGTTAATATGCATGTTCACACTCTGCTGTTTGGTAAGTTTGGACAAAGATTTGTCTATCTTGTTTTTCTCAAAGAACCAACTCTTCGTTGCATTGATTCTTTGTATTGTTTTCCTAGTTTCTAGTTTATTGATTTCAGCCCTCAATTCGATTATTTCCTGGCGTCTACTCCTCTTAGGGGAGTTTGCTTCTTTGTGTTGTAGAGCTTTCAGCTGTGCTGTTAATTCTGTAGTATAACTATTCTCCAGTTTCTTCATGTGGGCACTTAGTGCTATGAACTTCCCTGATAGCACTGCTTTCAAAGTGTCCCATAGGTTTGGGTATGTTGTGTCTTCATTCTCATTGAATTCTAGGAAGTCTTTAATTTCTTTTTTTATTTCTTCTTTGACCCAGGAATTGTGTAGTTGTGCATTATTCAATTTCCATGAATTTGTAGGCTTTCTGCAATTTGTGTTCTTGTTGAATTCTCATTTTAACACATGGTGGTCTGATAAGATGCATGGAGTTATTCCAATTTTTTGTAGCTGCTGAGGTTTGCTATGTTGCCAAGTACGTGGTTGATTTTTGAGAAGGTTCCATGTGGTGCTGAGAAGAAGGTATACTCTTTTTTATGTGGATGGAATGTTCTATAGATGTCTGTTAATCCCAATTGGGTCATAACTTTTATTAGGTTCTTCGTATCCTTGTTAAGTTTCTATCTTGTGGTCCTGTCTAGTGGTGAGAGTGGGGTGTTGAAGTCTCTCACTATAAGTGTGTGGGGCTTTATATGTGATTTAAGTTTTAGTAATGTTTCTTTTATGAACATGGATGCCTTTGTATTTGGGGCATAGATGTTCAGACTTGAAACTTCATCTTGGTGGATTTTGCCTGTGAGTATGTAATGACCTCCTTTATCTCTTTTGATTTTTATTTTAAAGTCTAATTTGTTAGATATTAGGATTGCTACTCCTACTTGTTTCTTGGGTCCATTTGATTGGAAAATCTTTTCCCAACCTTTAACTCTCAGGTAATGTCTGTCTTTGAGGGTGAGGTGTATTTCTTGTATGCAGCAGAAGGATGGGTTCTGTCTTCGAATCCATTCTGTTAGCCTGTGTCTTTTTATGGGTGAGTTAAGGCCATTAATATTGAGGGATATTAATGATGATTGATTGTTCATTCTTCTTTGATTTGGAATGGTTGTTGTTGGTGGAATCATGTGTGGAATTCCACCCCTTTGTTCTTTAGGTTGTTGGTAAAGTGTGATTCTATAATGTCTGTTTTTCTGGTTGTAGTTAACTTCCTTTGATTGGAGTTTTCCTTTCTGTAGGGGCTGGGTTAGTGGATATGTATTGCTTGAATCTAGTTTTGTCATGGAATATCTTGTTTTCTCCATCTTTAGTGATTGAGAGCTTTGGCGGGTATAGTAGTCTGGGCTGGCATCCATGATCTCTTAGTGTTGGTAGAATATCTATCCAGCACCTTCTGGCTTTCAGAGTTTCCATGGAGAAGTCAGGTGTAATTCTGATAGGTTTGCCTTTTTATGTTACTTGGCCTTTTTCCTTAGCTGCTCTTAATATTCTTTCTTTATTCTGTATATTTGGTGTTTTATTATGTGGTGAGGGGACTTTTTTTTGTGGTCCACTCTATTTGGTGTTCTGTAAGCTTCTTGTACCTTCATTGGCATGTCTTTCTTTAGGTTGGGAAAGCTTTCTTCTATGATTTTGTTGAATATGTTTTCTGCTCTTTTGAGGTGGTTTTCTTTACCTTCTTCTATATCTATTATTCTTAGGTTTGGTCTTTTCATGGTGTCCCATATTTCTTGGATGTTTTGTGTTAGGGATTATTGGACTTAAGATTTTCTTTGGTTGATGAATCCATTTCTCCTAGTGTATCTTCAACACCTGAGATTCTCTCTTCCATCTCTTGTATTCTGTTGGTAATGCTTGTATCTGTAGTACCTGACTGTTTGCCCAGCTTTTCTATTTCCAGCCTTCCTTTAGATTCTGTTCTTTTATTGTCTTTATTTTAGTTTCAACCCTTGCACTGTTTGAATTGTTTCTTGGAATTTTTAGTTTGTTTTTTCTTCCATTCCTCTGAGGGATTTTACTATATCCTCTTTTAGGGCCTCTCATTTTCATGAAGTTGTTTTTAGGTCACTCTCTTCTGTTTCATTTGCATTGGAATGTTGGAGCCTTGTTGGTGTGGAGTCTCTAGAATCTGGCGGTGTCATATTTGTTTTTTTGTTGCTGAGTGTGTTTTTGTTTTGTCTCTTTGCCATCTCTTCTTCTAGTGGGTGCAGAAACAGCCCCTTACTGGTCTGGTGGTTAGGGGACCAGAGTTCCCTTTTGGTGGGTGCAAGCAAGTCCAATACTCTGGTAGTTCTTCTATTCCTCGTCCTAGTTCTGGTCCCATGGGTGGAGAAGACGACCACGAATATGGGGTGTGTAGTTTCCCACCTGGTCCCCTGGTCTCGTTGGTGGAAGAGGGGATCTGGGGTGCTTGGCTCCCTCTGGGATGGAAACCTCTGTGGCAGTTCCCAGGCAATCCCCAGGCACTGGAATGCAGGCCTGGATGCAGGGCCTGTTTTACCTGGTCCTGCCACCAGACCCACTGGTCCCCTGGTTTCGTTGGAAGAGAAGACCTGGGATCTCTCTGCTGTATTTTTTATTTGCCTGTTTGTCTTCTAATGAGACTCACAGAAGCATGGAATGGGAGGTGGGGAGGAGATGAGGAGCGAAACAATGTCCAGAAGATGTTTAATGAAAAAATTCATTTTCAGTAAAAAACACAAGGAAAATTCTTTTTTTCTTTCTTAGCAGATAATTGACACTACACTAAACATCCTAATCACTCTTCTGCTAGAACCCCAGCTTTTAAAGTTACATTACTAAGTCATCAAGTCAGGAAGGAGAATCAAAGGCCAAAGTGAGAGCCAGGGAGGTGAGTGGACACATATGTCATTAGCTTGGCTATGTTGGTCTTCAAGGAGTTTGAGACTGGGGTCTGCTTTACAAGGGCAACCTGACTATCCTCCTGTCCTACCAGAGAGCTTCACTCTTCGTGTCTTAGTGAATTTCAGTGTGACATCCTAGAACCCACTGTCTCGGGAAGCTTTGTCTTGGTGAATTTCAGTGTGACATTCTAGAACCCCACTGTCTTGGGAAGCATTTTGCAGGCAGTCACCATCTCTCTCATCCTAAGGAGATGACCAGCTCAAGACTTTGGTATACATCATTTCTGGGAATCCCAAGTGCACTGTTGTCCTTAGGCTGATCTGAAATTCATAACTCCTGACCGTGTGGAAACCTTCAAGCTGAAAACGGCATGTTGTACTATAGGCTGCTCTGCCTCTGGGAGAAATAAATGAAAAGATTCATTGGAGAAGGCTATCTTCATGAGGCAAGAGTTCTAAGACACACATCAAAAATGCATACACATGCTAGAAAATGAGACCTAATGAGTGAGAACTAATGGAAGTTTCAGAAAATGTATCAGAATTATTAGACATATAACGTGAAATGGGGGAAAGGTTCAATATTTAGGAGTAAAGATCAAGGAGCTTAAACACACACACACACACACACACACACACACCAATGACCAAGCAGTAGATATGTTAAGTATACCAGGTAGAATGTACAGGAATAAAACTAAAAACTCAGCGGATGAAAGAATTGCATACACCTAGAGAGGTTCTAAGAGAAAACTTACAGTGCACAGGAAAGGAAAGGGACTGGGCTGGGCATGGTGGTACATGCTGACAATGCCAGCACTTACGAATTTAAGTGTATAGTCAGTCTGTACCATACAGCAAGGTTCTGTACTGTTTTGATTTTTTGAGACAGGGTTTCCTCTATGTAGCCCTGGCCGTCCTGAACTCACTCTGTAGACCAGGCTGACCTTGAACTCACAGAGATCTGCCTGCCTCTGCCTCTGGAGTGCTGGGATTAAAAGCGTGCACCATCATTGCCTGGCAAGACTCTGTCTTTAAAAACCCAAAGGCTGGTGGTAGAGCACTTTTCTCACATGCAGATAGTAATGGGCTCAACCTTTTCACCGCAGAAAAAGTGCTAAAAATTAGTGCTAAGCACTCAACTTTAAAAGTTAGAAATGGTCTCTCAAGAGAACGTATCAGTTAATTTGGAGGCACCAAACAATTGGCTCATGGGCTGCACTATAAACAGTGCAGAACAGCAGCTCTCTCCGTTCCGACATCTGTAAAATAAGTGCAACTGCAGCTCTCCTCTCTGCAGGGCTTAAATATAAAATATTACATTTTTTAAAAGGGTCTAAAGGACCAAGGGGATAAAAAGGACAAAGCTGGGGTCTTGATTTGTTTTCTGCTCTGGTTAATTAAAACATCTCGCGTGAAGACAGTGGTTAAGGTAGACCAGTGGGAAGGACAGAGTACAGGAGGCGACTTTCCAGAGAAGGCACCTGGTTTACAATGCTGTGAAAGGCCAGCTAATGCTGGGACAGGTGTGACCACTCCATCCACACGGAGGAAAAAGTAAATGACCCCTACCTCATATCATGACCTCCACATAAACCTCTACAAGAACTACATGAAAACCCAACTTTTGAAGGAATTCAAAGAGAATACAGGACCATAGCAGACGCAGCAAATGGCTAACACCATTTTCACCAAAGATGTGATAATCAAAGGCACAGTGAGATGCTGTTAGGAAGGCTCCCTGACAAAGTCAACGAATGGAGACCCGAGACCCATCCTGTTGGTGGGTGTGCAAAACGGTACAGGTGCTATGGAGATGGAATGGGGAGTGGGCCCTAAAACATTAACAGAGGGATTATTCAATCTAGAATTCAGACGCTTCGCCAAAAGAATTGAAATTGGAATCACAAAGAGCTAAACTCCTAGGGACTGGTCCCTGTAGCACCAGTCACAGGAAGGAAGATGTGGAAACAGTTCCCAGAAGATAAGCAAGGAAAGTGTGAGACATGCAAAAGAATGTGTGTGTGTGCTCCAACATGGCTGCAATGTGGGTGGACCTGAAGTAAACTATTCTATTGCATGACTCCACTTATATCACAAAATAGTCAAATTCATAGACTCAATGGGTATGGAGGTTGTATGGGCAGTGAAAAGGTGAAGTAGGGAGTTACCAGTCAGCAGGAATACAGTTTCTGTCAGGCAAGATGGACATGCTGTAGAGATCTGGGGTGTAGTGCTGGATATACGGTCCCAACAACATGTGTGGTGTGCTTAAAATTGGGGGAGGAGGAGAGGTCAATTATGTGTTAAGAGGAAGGGCAAGGACAGGATCCAGGAGGACTGTTTTCATTCTCTCAGGGGTTAGAAGGATTTCTTAAAGTTGACCCAGCACGAAATACGAAACATGAAAGCGTGATAAACTCTCCTTCCTGCTTTAAAACAAGCACACAAAAAAGACGAAACTCAGAACAGAGAAGTCATTTGTAAAGCATAGAAACAGTGATTACAGCACGAGAGTAAAATGGACACCAAGCTGAACCACACTAAATCAAGTGAGAGAAGCCTGGGAGCTCTGTTGTTAAAAACAAAAGCAACTCACAGTAGCCCCAGTGGGGACTTACCATCTTCACTGGTGTGGGGCTCTGTGCCGGCATCTTGGTCCACTTCCTCCAACGTGCCGTGCTCACTGTACGGGCTGTCGCTGTTGGGTGAAAATGAGTATGAAACCAAAGGGCACTGTTTTCTAAATGAGTAATTACGACAGCAAGGGAAACACAAGGCTTCTAGTGCAGACACATTCCTGGACACTCCAGGCCCAGAACGTCAGAGCCTCCGATGGTTATCTGGTTCTGTGGATGTGCATACGGACACGCTTCAGTATGATAGTTACAGTGACAGCACCAGAGTCAGTGAGCTCTAGGAGTACCTAAGAGACTGGGTCTGGGCAGGCCTGTGAGGGATGCCTTGGTTATAGTTCAAGTGGGAAGACCCACCCTAAGAGTGGGGTGCCGGATGGAAGAAGAGGAGGAAGAGAGCTGCTTTAAGGCACGAAGACCTTGCCCTCTGCTTCCTGGGTGCTGATGTGTTCTGACCAGCTGCCTTACCTGGAACTGTGCCCCTGCTGCCATGATGGCCTGCACCCCGGAACTGTCCCTCTAGTGTTTCCTCCCTTAGTTTTTGAAACGAGGTCTAACTGAGCCTGGAGCTCACTGTTTGGAGAGGCAGGATAGCCAGTGAGCTTCCAGCAGCTTCCTGCCTCTACGCCTCAGTGCTGGAGTTACGGACACACCATTGTACCTAACCTTGATGTGCTGGGGGTCTGAACTCAGGTCCTCACGATTCAGCAGCCAGCACCTTAAAGTCCCTGGTCCACCACCCAGTCCTCAGCTGTGTGTCCCCAAGAGGGAGGGCTCTGTCCTTGGACTCACCAGTAGTCGCCTCCAGCCATGCATTTCTCATAGACGGGGCCATCCAGCTCTTTAGCATCGGGAAAAATAGCCTCATGGTGGATGATGATGGTCTTTACGATTTCGTTCACATGTGCCTGGCAAGACACTTGGTCCTGTATCTCTGGAACTGGCATCAGTGTTGGGCCAAAGCAAATGGCCAGATTATAAGGGTCCATCATGTTCTCGTCACTGTATTGGGAAAGACTGTAAAAGGAAGCAAGGAAGAACTTGTAAAGAGGGGTTTGGGGAAAGAAAATGCTCAACAGGATACTTCATATTTTACTAGAAAAGTGTGTGTGTGCATGCGCGTGAGTGTATGTGTGTGTACACATTTGTGTGTGTGTACACATGAGGGCACAGGTGCCCCTATGAAGGGCATAGGACATGTGAAGTCCCCTGAGTTACAGGTGGCTGTGAGTCACCTGATGTGGGTGCTGGGATTTGAACTCATATCCTATGGAAGAGTAGCACATACTCAGGATGGAGCCATCTCTTCAGCACCCTTACCTTGTATTTTAAAAACATGGATTAAACAACTTTTTTTGTCATCATTAGAGGAAATACAATATTCCATCCCACTCCACTGAACACCAAACAGTAAGACAGCTACGATAGACTACATAGGAAATGAGGGGCACGTACATCCTCTTTGTGTGAGTGAGAGGCGCTTTCTAAAGTCCTGAGTTTAAAACAACATCAACTGTAATGGAGATAAGGACCAAGATGAGTTTCACTGGTAAATAGCAAGCTGGAGGCTCCTAAGTTGGCCCAGCTCAAGTCAGTCTGGGCTGTGCAGTACAATTTCCATAAAGTCTTGCGATTATATCTTTACATTTGCCCTGCCACTCAAAGGAATCTTAGTTTTCAACTCCCCCCCCTTATAAATCTTGAAAACCAAACCAAACCAACCCAAATCTAGAATAAAAGCAAAGCATCTTTTTTTCCGAGGAGGCGAAGAATAGCTGTGGGTTAATAGCCTACTACTGTGCGTCTACACCCCTAGGTACCAACTCACACCACAAGACACTGAAAGATGTAAGACAAAGGGGCAGATCCTTAATTCTCTTATTGTTCCATCTAAGGTGGGAAAACTCTGGGAACGTTGCTGGCTGTCCGCAACTAATTTCTAACCGATATTTGTGATATTTTTATGAAATATTAAAGCTATTTCACAGGCGACTCTCGGCCAGCCAGCTCTTTAATGCCTGGCCACTAACACACAGGGAATTTGCAATTCTTTGGAAAGTTGGGAGGCATTATCTCTCAGTGTATAGAATGTCAGCCACAAAAGGAAATGTAAAATGCGGGGGAGCAGATGCCAAGTGGAGGGAGACAAGGGAGACTCACTGCCTTTGTGACACAGTCACAGACACAATGCACCGAGATACCGCCTGACGTGGTACTTTAGCCTTTAGCGGAGATAAGACAGTGCACAGAGCGGGAGATGCAGAGAATGAGCTCTACAGCTACCATATGTCCTTACCTTCAGCCATTTCTCAAATAGACAATCAAAAAAAAAGAAGAAAAAAAAGCTGCGCATTGCTGACAGGCGACAGATCGCCCTGAAACCTGGGGTCAGGGGAAGAAGCAAGATTCCAATTTTCAAAACTCACACCTGAGCTCAGTGGGAAGAGTCAGGTTTAGTCCTCCCAGGTCTATATTTTAGTCCTGGCTTGAATAAAAACTATGGTGGTGGTTTTTTTTTTTTTAATTTTATAGGAGAAAAGAACAGCTAATCCCTTTTCCAGGATTCCGAAGTCAAGCATCCCAGGCTGAGGTGGTGTCAGTGTCTGGGCAGGGCGGGGCAGGGTGGGGCTGTGCTCATCTTTCTTTGCAGGCAAGTGCAGGCTCCTGTGGGCAGAACCGATGAACACAGTGCCAGCTGCCTGACTCGTAAGGTGCTTGCCATTCACTTGAGCTTTGCCAAGAGTTATTTTAAGGCCTGGAGAGCTCTCTTGGTTGCAACACTGCTTTCCTAGGCCATTGTGGGTCACTAGTTCACAGTGGGTTTTGCTTTGGAGTCTCAGAAAAGCTGAAGAGCACTGCTGTCCCAGTGGTGTCTGGGAAGGGGAAGCATGCATTTTTTTTTCAAGATGATCCTGGGTTCTGACAGCTGCTTGGGTGACCAGACTTAGTCAAAGGTACCCACAGGCAGCATCTGTCTGTTTACAGTAGACACAGTACATATCTTTTTCTTTCTTTAGGTAGAACTTCTGTCCAAACGGCCTCCTACTGTCCTTTGGGAATGTTTTAGGCACCCTAGGGTGAGCTGTAGAGCCCTTCTCTGTTCTCCCTGTATGCATTTCCCTAGTGTATGCTTCTTGGCCTCTTGTGGCCAAGCTGAGTGGGTTTGCTTTTAGAGTTAGGCAGCAGGGTGTCATGAGTTTCCATGCTGTTTCTGTCAGTGAAAGACAGGTGAAAAGCTATCCTCATTTGAGGGGAGAGCCAGAATGAGAAGGCACGTCCCTCTGTTCATTCTAGCAGTTGATTCTCTGGAATTGGGGACTTCTAATTGATTAACTGAAATGTGACAAAGAAAGACGACTTTGGGATGGGACCTGAAGGAGACATGCCTACAAGGGAACCTGCTCACCAGCGAGCAAGTTGCCCCGATCAAGAATTAAGTTCCCCTCAAGATTCCTGTTTCATCATAGTAGTGACTGCAAGACAAGTATTTTCTTCTTGACAAGGTCTCGTTACGGTGAATTTGTGGAAATTCTGCTTTTGGACTGATGTCTAAGTCATCTACAATCCCCCTCCACCCACTACTACAATATTAAAAAAATGACAGATTTCTTTTGCTAGGAGAAGGTGGTTTATATCATTTTGACAAAAACATTTATGACATGAGCTCTGGATGGAAGTTGGAAAAAAAAACCAGGTTTCATTACAAAGTGTTATTTATAGCAGCATTCTGGATATTTTGCATTTACAGCCAGCCAGTTTCTCCAGACTTTTCATGTATCATAAAAAGACCTTGATCTCAGGGTTAGCTCTTGAATCCCAGACTGATGGCTGGGAATCCAGCATGGGACTGATCAAGACCTCCTGAATGTGGGTGTCAGTGAGGAGGTCTAGGCAATCTATTGGGCCTTGGGTAGTAGATCAGTATTTATCTCTGGCATACAAATGGACTTTGGGTGCCCATCCAAAAATGAGAGAAGCACTCTCAGCCTGGACTCTTGGGGGAGGGTCTAGGCCCTGCCCTGGATGAAATGACAGACTATGGACACCCCCATGGAGGGCCTCATCCTCCCTGGGGAAATGAGGGAGTATTGGGGGGGGGGGTTGGTAGGAGGGCAGGGGAAGAGGGGAGGGAAACGGAGAGGGACCTGGAACTGACTTGTGAAGCAACTTTGTTTCTAACAAATTTAAATAATAATAAAAAAAGACCTTGATCTCTTGAGGTAAAAATGTTCCCTTAGCTTCCATTCAATCACTCCCCCCTTGTCTCCACTGGTGAATGGAACTCAATGCACATTTTATAGCATTCAAGAACATGGACAGAAAGAATGCTGATGGGCATGTTGACAGAGCACGGGGTACTTACTGATTCAGAAAGGCAAACAGATACCTCATCACTATGAGGACCGACCTGGGCAGGGTCAAGAGGAGTTTACGGATGTGAAGCGCCCTCTCATAGAGATTATCTATTCCTGCAGGACAGAAGAGGACACGGTCAGAGTCCCTCAGGTCACGTTAGAGCACATCACTGCAGCACACCTTACAGGGACACACCCAAAGAGGAGCAACGCCTTGCAGCACACCTTACAGGGACACACCCAAAGAGGAGTAACGCCTTGGCCATGGCAGGAAGCAGTCACTTGTGTATGCCACCATCTCCAAGGGTGGTGTTTCCCCCGACCGATCAGCATTCACTGTTTTCCCTGAATTTACTTGCACACTGTCCTTACCTGCCTTTCTCCTTTCTCTACCTAATTTTCCAAACGATTTCATGTGACTCTGATGACTCCAAACTCAAAATCCTCTGGTCTTTGCTTCACAAGTGTTGGAGTAATGGGTTTGTACCACACTGGCTTGTTTTATGCGATGGCCATGGTCTTGAGTAATTTAGATTTTTTTTACATTTAGAAACCATTTCTCTCCCTTGTTGTGAGCGCTATATTTTGCTGCTCAAATGGTCCCAAGTGGCTTCTTGCTGTTTGTGAACTAAGCCAGATTTCTGGGATATAGCAATATCAATACAATCTGTCTATCTGCCTATCTATCCATCAATATGTATTAACATACATATCTGTATATAAATACATATATATCTTTATAGATATAAATACACACATATATATTGATAGATGAATAGATACTTTGATGTATCAATAATACATATATCTATATATGACAATACATATCTACTTATAGATATATATACATACACACATATTAATGTCTATCCATCTATCAATATCAACATACATATATATTGATATGTAGAAATATACACACAAACATGTATTAATGTATCTATCCATCAATATGTGTATCAGTACACATATTTATTCATAGATGTACTCAAATACAAGCACACATTAATGTATCTATCTTTTATCTATCCATCTCTCATATGTATCAAGACATATATATCAATACACATATCTACATATACACATACACATATCTACAATACACATATCTACATACACACATATATTAATGTATCTATCCATCCATAAATATATACATATCTATATGTAGATATACATGCACATATCAATGTATCCCTTCAGGCTGTTTCCCTCTTCTTCTTGATAGTGGCCACCTCTGTCAGTCTCAAGGCTATGATCATCAGTTCTAACATGGTGACCTTCCCCACTCCCTGCTTTACTCTGTCTCTGGTGGTTTCATCCCTGATGACCTCACTGCTCATTTCCTTTGTAAGTTTCACCATTTCTCACTTGGATGACTGTGATTCTCTCCTACCTAGTTCCTCTTTTGAATTAATTTGTGGTGATCAACCTTGACTTGGGGTCACATGTGGGAGGCAGTGGTTTCAAAATCACTGGGATTCTTCTGTGTAGTCAAGGTTGGATACTGTGGCCCTAATTACTTATACCAAGCTCGTTTTCCTGGAATTCTGAGTGCTGACTCTAGCTACTTTCTATCCATTAACAAAGTGGGCATTTTGATTTACCCTCCATGCAGCTGAAAAGGTATGAAGAATATACAAATATTTTTGCTCAACCACAAATGAGTCTGTTGCACAGCACATAATTTATCAGGGTGAGCAGGAACTAACACTTCCGCTCCATCACTGAGGATGCCACAGCTGGAAGTGAAGCCTGCTATCTCCCAGAAAACAGGAGTTCAGAAACCCTCTACCTGGAATGTGAAAATATCATATGATTACCATTCCTATAACATTTTTATTCCTTTAACCCAAACCAGTAACCAATTAGTATGAGTGTAGTTATCATGAATTGGATATGGATATTTTACTTTCTGATTTGTAATGTATTCTGAGATGGAAAAAGAATCCACCATGAATTTAGGGTTGGGGGAGGCAACATCTACTGAATATAAATACAAATTTATTGTCCAAGCAGTAGTCTTGGTTATTTCTTACTTATTATTTTTAGGTTTTCTGCAGGTTTATAAATTCAGGCCACAAGAGTGCAATAATTAAGTTGTCAGTATTACCACTCAGTGTAGTTCACGTTGGACCAGAGCAGAAGCCTGGAATAGGCAGTTTACCTTCGACAACAACCTGGAACTACACTGGATGGAGAAGGAAGATGGAATAACATGAGGCAGTCTGCAAGTCACGGAGACTCTAAGTGGGGAGCTGGGTATCCAGAACACTACCCATGCCGCAGGGTTTTTTATGCCAAGGATCAGCTGAAGGTTTATTAACTGAGCGGCTAACTTTAAAGAGTCTAGGTTGTTGCTGTTTTCTGTTAAAAAGAACACCCCACTCCCAGAGGTAAATTATATACATTATGCTCCATTCTTAAAAATTAACTTTGAGGACTGGAGAGGCAGCTCAGCAGTTTGAGAGCTCTTACAGAGGGCCCAGGTTCTAGGAGATCTGATGTCCATTTCTGGCCTCTCTGGGCTTCTGTATGCAGGTGGTGTACATAAACTTACGTAGGCACATACATATACACATACATAACAAAAATCAACCGGAAATTTAGTAGCACTACCCCACTACCCATTAGAAAACTTGATTAAATGACTTTATGGTTATGCTCTACAGAAAACAGTAACAAAGTTTACTACACCCATGGAGATAATACATTGTAAAGATAAACTGTCTCACTACTGTTCCCAGATTGGCAGTGACCTCTGCTCTCTGCTGGTTACATATAAAGGCACTTACAGTTTCTAATGAAATAAAAAAAGTGCTACTTTTAATTGAGGATTTTGGGGACTACAAGATAAATATTTTTGAGTCTCTCAGCTAATTCTCCTTTTAACATTAAGGTTGAGCATACAGGACAGAAATTTAGCAACCTAAAGTGAAGTTTGGGGTCTTTAGATCTCAGAACAAAAGGTCAAAAAGGAAATGACACAAAATGCTGTCACTGTGTAACAGCCTTGGCTGTCCTGGAACTCACTCTGTAGACCAGTCTTGAACTCAGAGAGCTGCCTGCCTTTGCCTCCTGAGTGCTGTGATTAAAGGCATGTGCTGCTGCCACCACTGCCTGGGTTGTATAATAATGTCTTAATGTCTGTCACATCTTGTAAAGGGAGTGTCACTTCAGAGATGAAGCAAGGAGAGGTGACAATCTCCAGCAGCGTTAGTTTAGTCTGATAAGAACCTCTTAATCTCTGTGTTCTAACCTCTGTCTCTCTTATCCTTGGAGGAAGTTTCAAAATGTACATGAAATTTGTAGCAACATTCTCCAAAGTGGGAGCAACCCAGATATTGGTAGACAGACAAATGGATAAGCATATTGTGGTATATAGACAGGCATTGAAATATCATTCAGTCATAAAGGAGGAAGGTTATTCTGTGGATGAACCATGAGGACGCCACTCTAAGCAAAGCGAGCCACACACAAAGGGACAATTACTACATGATACCATCTATATGAGGCACCTATACAAGGCCAAGTACTAGAGCAGAGCTGATGGGCCTAGGGGGAAGAGAAGAAGGGATAGGCTACTGTTTGATGGCTATCAAGTTTCTGTTTGGGAAGAAGAAAACATTCTAGAAATAAACAAGACAACGGAGTCACAGTGCTGTGAACACATAGGACTTTACCACGCACCCAAAGATGGTGCATTTTGTCATGCATTTCACCACAGAAGAACTGGGGAGCCCATGGGGTGCAAATGCAAAGTTTAGGTGTGAACAGCAATGGCGGCTAAAGAGAGACTGCAAAAAGATGACAATTGATCATATCACACGAACGTACGATGCCTGCAACTACAGGTACAGATACATCAGAGTGAGAGAGGGCATTGTTGGCGCTCTGGAAGCTGCTGCAAATTCATCTGCATCCAGGCCTCAGTCCTACAACGGACGTCTAGATGTTTCCTGGTGGGCTGCACAGGAGGCTTGTATGCACAGTCTCCAGGACCTCAGCTCTGCTGCAAGCAGCCCACTTTCCTCTCGAGTGCAGTTAGCGGGGCTGCATTTGTGACTGTCACCAACACACTGATTAATGTGTGCTTCTAGCAGGCAATTCATGGATCTTCAGCTGTACTGGGCAGATGAATCTTTTATTCTCTGCTCAGGAGGTGGCAGGAAAAGCCGACTTCACCTGGATTTCTTTTAAGCTGAGTTTTGTTCCTACATATAATTTGCCCATTTAAATGATAAACTTAATACACCAGTGTTACATGTCACCTCCATCAGTTTTAGAATAGTTTTCATCAATTTGAAAAGAAACTTCAAATGGATTAGCTGTTACACGATATGGTGGATTTTTCCCAGAAGCATGTAGGAATGGTATACTCAGATAATGGAATTATTATTTTCTAATACCATAAGGTGAATGCCTGATTAAGACACACACTAAGTGAAAGACCCAGTTACAAAGACCACAGCTGTATGAGTTACAAAGACCACAGCTGTATGAGTCCATCTATGTGAAACACCAGAAGAGGCAAATCTACAGAGACAGAGAACGGGTTAGCAGTTTGAGGGCTGAGGGTGGCCATGGGCACAGTTGAATGGAAAGTGATGGTTAGGATTTGCAAATTGGGCTTTTTTTCTAGGATAATGAAAAAATCCTGACATGATAACAATTGTGCAAGAAGTGAGCAGACTAAAACACTGCCCTGTGCTCTTCAGTAGGTGAGTCACGCAATGAGAACTACTATATGAAGCTGCTTCTGGAGTGTGTATCCCATATGTTGGTATCATGTGCAGAAGCAGAGAGGCACTGGAAGAGTTGCCGTTCTCCACAATGGATGTTTTTAGTTTCATAATTTTCAACAGTGATCACAGATTAATTGCATAACAAAAGCATGGGCTGCCTACTTGACGGTTCTGAGGAATTGCTGGCTTTAGGATGTAACAGTGCTATCAGGGTCATCTCAACACACAACATGAGGATGTTTATCACACACAAAATGTTTGTCAGTGGTGCCCACGCTAGCGTTTCACTCTGGGCAGTGGGATCATTATTTTGTCCTGCGTTCTTCTAAGCCATTTTCAGTCACTTTGAAATGATCACATACTATTTCTTGATGAGGCCTTGACGGAAAAAAAGAAAAGGAGAAGAATTCCTAATCTCCCAGAGATACACACTGATACATGGTATCATGTCACAGGGAAGACAGCTGGGAGCTAGACCAGCCGAGCAGCAGGAATTGTTACAGCTGGGTGATTAATTACAGGGAGGTCACTGGGTTACTGTCTCCTGTAGGTGATAAGAAGGGACACCACCAGCGGTAAGGACAGAATAGTTCCACACTGGCTTCAAAAGCACTGCGTGCACACGGATAATAGCTCCTGCTACAAAAAATGTTTTCTCATGTTTAAGAAGTCACCTAAATGGTAATATGTTATGAACAATGAAGTGTAAATGTTTCATCTGGGCCTGTGACCAGGCCAGGAAAAAAAAATCCATGCCTTACTTGAGTAATTGCTTGGCTGTATAACCTCAGGAATCCAGAGCCATGATGCATGGTTGGGCTGCAAGCTGCCCAGACTGCGGGTGTGGCCTGGAACACTCACAAGCCATTCAGAAAGCAGTCAAATTAAAAAAGCAAAAAACCAAAACAATGTTTGGGTGAGAAACTGAGAAGCAATGAGGCCTGTCATTCTCCAATGTATATTTAATCTGATTTCATCACATGCTCATCTGGGTAAGTCATCCTTTAAAAGAGATTTCCAGTGGCTTGGGAGTGGAGCTCGTACATTAACCACGGAGAATGTGGCTACAACTCCCTTCCCCCCTCCACTTACTCTTCGGAGACATACAGAAAGGCAGGATAGCAATTCATGCACACATGCAGGATTCTTCCAAACAATTAAAAATAGGTAAGTGTAAAGCTGTTGTGTATCAGGAACTTACATGAGCTAGGAACGATGAAAGGAGACCTTTCCCCATGAGATGTCACATGAAATGACCTTAATAGGAAAATCAAACCCAACCACCACAATGCTTACGTTGTCACAGGCGAAAATGATCCATTACTCCAAGACTTCTCCCCACTAGAACTTTCAGTCTCAGCATTCCCAGCAATACTAACTTATGTTGCAGACATTCACAACTGTATTCTCCTTGCTAGATTTTTAAGTTTCTTGAATGCAGGAATCACGTGTCTGAGTCACCAGAAAGCTCTGGGCATTGTGGACAAGCCATCATTTTGACTCTAAGAGTCTAAAGTTCATAGTATCAGGTACAAGGATGCAAGCCAGATGTCCTGAGTTCAACTTCTGGATCTGAGTTAAAAGCCTAGAAGTCTAGCTACAGTGGTGGCAATCTATAATTCTATCACCTTATGGGGAGACGGGAGGCCAAGACAGGAGAATTGTCCCAAAGCTTGCAGAATATATAGCTAAGAAACAACTAGAAAGAGCCTGCTTCAATGGAGTGGAAGGGGAGGGCCAACTCCTGAAAGTTGTCCTCCTTAGATGCTCCATAGCTCTGTCTGTCTGTCTGTCTCTCACTTACACAGCAGCAACAACAACAAATTTGTGGTATCACTGAGGGGGACATAATAATGAGTGGCATGCCATTCTCAGAGAATTCACTGAAAAGTTAGGGGAAAATGCAGGCATACCATAGTCATGATGGTAGGAATTACTGCTGATCTAGAGATCAGTCAATATTAGCCAGGAGTCTCCTCCTTTTAAAGAGGCTAGATATAGGAAGAAAAGGGTGTATTATACAAAGGGGGTGTTATATAAGGAGAGATTAAAAAATGTGTCCTTGAAAGTCCTCCTATTCTGAAGAACTGTCCACTAAAAATAATCAGACTTATTAGGAAAAACATGATTAAGGCAGACTGCTCCATACACAGAGTTTGTAAGCAGAACATTCACAAAAACATTCACTTCCTAGTCATAACACTAGCTCAGTTAAACCTCAGGCTGCGAATGCATCCAGAAACCTGCAGCCCTGACATTCCTATGTCTTCTCTAAGACATGGGTCTTGGAATGGAGACACAGCTCAGTGGTGGAATGCAAGGCCTGGGTTTGAACCTCAGTACTGGAAAAAAAAAAAAACAAACCCACCAAGACCAGGGAGATGGGTAGGTGTGCAAGCCTGACAACCTGAAGTGGATCCCTGAATTCCACAGTGGAGGAGATAACTGACTCCCGAACGTTGTCCTTTGATCTCCACATGCACACCATGATATGTGTGTCCTACTATCACACACACACACACACACACACAACACACACACACACACATAGATAACACAGACACAGACAGCCTTAATCGTTTTAGAAAAGTCACACTTGAACCAATATCATGTTTTGGGCACAGCAACCTAATTCCTAAAGGTATCTGAAGCAATTATGCCTGAGAAATACCTTTGGGAGAACAGCTAGATGGCTAAGTGGTTGTACCAGGTATTGGCACGTGCGACCCAAGTTTTCCTTAGGCCCACCTGTCACAGAGGAGACGAGAACCAGTGACCCGATGGAGGCTCACTTTGTCTAAGTACGATGCTAAACACTTTACCTGAATTATCTAATTTGTTCTTCATGTAGACTCTATGAGGTTAAAGAAGCAAGCTATTTAATAGGATTAAGAATTAATCCCACCCAAGTTTACAAAGCTCGAAGCGCCAGGATCTGAACCTAAATCTTCCAGACCCAGAGACCTCAGTTATTGATACCAACAGTGGAATACCACTTCTCACCCATCCAAGCGTAAAGTGACTCAGTAATGCTAACTGGTAATGCAGCCCCATGGCCTTTGCCCAGCTGCTGCATTTTGGTTGATATGAGGTATATCCTCAGGAAACCATAGAAAGACGTAGGCATCTAGACTTAACTTCTCTGGCAAGGACATGAGGAAAGTTCTCAACATGACCAAGGAAGGCCATTCTAGAGACACCTCCAGTTCAGTTCTTGCCCACTGGGCTGGCAGTGACCGCAAGGATTCAAGCTATGAAAGAACCATGGAACGGACACCCCATTCACCCATCTGAATTTCATGCAGGGTATCTGCCTGGAATGGCTGGGCAGTATAGCAACAACGATGGACTGAACACTTACGATGTACTGAGGATTAACTGTGGCAAGTGTAGGCTGTAAATCTGAACTACCCACCAGGGGAAGGGGAAAACAGGCATTTGAACAGAGGTCAAGACAATGAACTTGTTAATTCATGTGGGGGTGTGACTTGGGGGTGGGGGGGTTAGGGGAGGTTTCACTGCTAAGAGTGAAATCTGATTCTTATGAAAACTTACAAGGTTGAGGTCAACTGGACTCTTAGCTGGGAACATGAACTTAGAGAGGTGCTTTTATTTACAGGGTCATGAAATCTGACTGTGGTTAGTAACTAACGTTTGCTGTCACGATTTTCATCTTCCTCTGTGACATATCAGAACCCTCAAGAAGAACAGGTACCATTGCTTTGCTGATGAGTAACTACCAGCCTCACAGTACACTGCACACAATCCGCCTATTGGCTCGGGATCTCTGCTGGCAGATAATTACCACTTGGTGTTCTTGTACCATGCAAATGGCCTTCTATCTCATTTTACTTTATTCCTTGAAGGAATATTGAAAGATCTCTTAATATCGATTGAGGAAAGCAAGAATGAAAAGGTTACATTTCCAAGCTCATATTGTTTTCCTCTTGCCTGGCACTTTTGCTTTTTCTGGGGACCAAGTGGTCAGCTCTCAGATGTGAAGTCTGAGTGTTCAGGGTGAGGGTGACTCATATTGGACCCAGAGTGGAAACCAATGGCCTCAGACGGTTGGTGGTAATGGGGATGGGGTGGGGGAGGGGGAGGGTCAACGAGGGAAGTTGCCTTTCCAGGAAGTCAGTGAGGAAAAGAATTCTGTTGAGGAAAGAACAGAGAAAAGGAAGAGGGGAAAGATGACTTACTGATACAAGAGATGAGGTCGTTAAACCTTTCCTTGGGAAAGAGGGGGTTTTCCAGTCCACGGAAGTAGAGCTTCAGAACACCGGCCACAGAGTTGATATCATGGTTGCTCTGGTCGTCAGCCAAAGGGTTCTCACCTAAAAAAAGAAAATCTGTTATACACAGTACTTTCTTTTTCTCTCAACAAAAACCTGAGTGAGTGTGTGTGTGTGTGTGTGTGTGTGTGTGTGTGTGAGAGAGAGAGAGAGAGAGAGAGAGAAGCATATGAGTCTTTTAATTAGGCTCTCTGAAAGATTACATGGTACTAAAATTGAAATAATTGGTTTAGATATCCTACCCCATGATTAACCTAAAAATAGTTGGTTAAAATAAAGCTTAAAAAATTCTTATGCTACCAAACACTCCCTTACAACTTGCCCAAATCTTAAAATAAAACATTGTAGGGTTTATAATTTTACCCAGTATTTTTTTAAGCTAAAATCAGTAAACTCATAAACCAGAAAAACTACAGTCAGTGTTTCTTATTCCTTTGGGAGAAAGATATAGTTGAGGTTGGTCTGGCTATGCAACACGGGTCAGCAGAACTTACCAGAAATATCCCAAACTGTCTGTGAACACCTGCACTAAATAAGTGGCTATTCAAGGAGGTGGCATAGTGGGTTGCAGCGTGTGTGGAAGCTGCTTTCAACAGCAGGAGACTCTGGGACCAGGGGAGGGGATCTAAAAACTTACCTTTACTCATTTGTACCCAGGAGTTTGTGTGGAAAGTGAATATTTAAAAAATCGAACACTAACAGAATTATAATTTCCTTTACAGCAAATGGGTGCAAGATATTAGCCGGCTCTTTACCCTACCTCCTTGGGAATGAATGTGAACTGGACTTCTTCAGGGAACAACATGGCACAGAGCCTTACATCAAACTCCCTTGTTCACTGGCAGGCCCGGTCTTCTTCCCACAGCTCACAGAGCAGTCATTACACGTAACACATGCTTGCATTTGGGGAGAACTTATTCTCACGTGGCTTCTTGTTTCTCTTCCTGGCTTTCTAGGGCACGGAACTGCTGAACACAAGCTTGGCAGAATCACTTGTACTATTATTACTACTACTACTTATTATTATTATTGTTTTGCCCTTTGAGAGAAAAAGCTCACCTAGGTATTAAAAAACCAAGAGGAATTTCCAAGAGCAACTCACAAAGCATTAATTGGACTGTGGTGGCCACAAAGAACTCTAAGCTCAGCCACTTCCGCCTGGGTTTTACCGAAGTGTAGGAGGCGCTGCACACCTAGCGGTTGCTGGGAGACTGATCTGTCCCACATGTATTGGTCGGAGACTTTGAAACCAGAAAAAAAGAATTGGGGTGCCAAGTTTACCTCTTCAACCAAGGCTTGCAACTTCAAAGGGCTCTATGGCAACTCTAGGTCAGTGAATGTAGGACACACAGAGAGATGATTGTCACCACTTTGCATTTTTGCCCTGACTGCCAACCAGAGGGAAGGCATAGATGAATCCTAAAGTAGATGCAAATCGTGGTAGTTGTGGAGCATTAATAACCCATATCAACATTAGAGGATCAGATATAAACCATGTAACAACCCTGCAATTTTACAGATGAGGAAATAGGTCAAATTAAGGCTGGAATTCCTTGGCCAAATCTCACCATCAATAATAAAAGAGACCCTGATTCAATTCTGGGTCTTCCTGATGCTGGGTTCGTGGTGTGGTTTTGTTAACTATAATGTACTCATTAACAGTTTAGTACAACTTGTGTCTCAGCCAGTTATGAACAGAAAGAAGGCACTGACCCAGGTCACAGGAAGGGAGCATGGTGTGGGGATATGAAGGAGAGAGCTGGTGACAGAAAAAGGTGAGAGGCCGGAAGTGGGAAGGAGATGTCCCTCCCCCTCACCATGTAGACCGGGCCAGCCTACCCCTTCTAGAACCCTGTCACAGACGGTCAATGTGGAAAAGCTCACAGGCTTTTCCACTTTTCACACAAACAACTCATTCCTCAGCTCCCTCAGAAAAGCACATTCAAGAAGGAAGTTTTGAGGCTGCGCTGAGTTGAGGGTGCCAGGCAGAAAACAGAATCCAGAGAGCGGATTTTCAACATCACGTTTTACTTAAGGGTGGAGACATACGGTTACCTCTCTCAAAGGAGTTTTTGATATCATTCACTTCCACTTGGGAACCAGACACTCTGAAAATCCCCTGGTGTTGAAGACCTACGGGTGACAGAAGAAGAGTGTAAGAAACCCTCTCATGCCTGACACATCTTTTTTTTTTTTCTTCCCTCAATAATAAAACACCAGCAAAAAGATATGCTTAGTGAAACAAACCCACTCCTTGCTTTTAAACCAGGGTCCCATGGTGAAGACTGCTTACCATACAGGTTGATGAATCGAATACAGCTTTCCACAATGAGAGGGATGGCCTGGCCCGAGTCCTGCGGAGAGAGACAGAAACGGGAAACGAGGGTGAGTCACACAGAGAAATGAGGCGCATAGTTCAGTCATTACCGTGGCTTTTGCCCTAGTCAGGTGATTTTTTTCCCCCTCCAAATGCACCCCTCTAAAATCCCTCCAGGAAGAATTAACAACAACAAAAAGAGTGAAGAAATGTGTACGTTGACAAAGGTTCTGAAGCAAGCTAAACTAAATACATTCAACGCAAGATGTCCTAGATATGTTGGGAAGCTGGTTGGTGTTGGCGGGGGTGGTTGCAGTTCCCCCAGCCGGGAGGCTGAGTGAGAGGCTAGAATGGATAACGCTGCTGCCTCAGACGAGAGCAACAAAACCAAAGCCTCACTTACACGTTTTCCTCATCTTTCAATGACAGGCCGAAATTAGTAACTCATTGAGGGGGTGATCAGTGTGGAGCACATTAAAAGAACATTGTGTTTCACCTGTAGCATCTTCTGTCTGATCAGTTGTTCAGGATTCTGAGGAGTCTCTCCACCACATTACTGAGACCATACCACCTGGATGGTGGCAGCCGCAAACTGTCTCATGGGTGATTAAAGCGTGTTACGTATTTACTTAGTCTGCATCAGAACTTACTTAGCCTTATAAACTTAGCCCGTCTTAAGGATGAAGACAAGGAAGACTGCTTTGGCCTTCTGGGTCCAACACCTTGAAAAATGGTCACCATCCTCTACTAAGAAAATGCTGGAAATGTTTTAAAAACCATGAGCCTAAGGTGACAAATGAGTTGAAGGGGCTGAGCGGGCCAGTTAAGCATGTATTGATGGCATGCACTCTGTGAGTTAAAAGAATGGCTAGGGATGGTGTTGTTTCTCATGTACTTTTAAGACCGATCTTTTAGGAATTTGATCTTTCCAGGAAACATGGGACTTGAAAGGGATTAGCTGGCGTTGGGCTCATACTCCTGGGGAGTTTTACTCCGAAACATTAAGAACTTGGTCTTAGCACACTAGGACAATGCAGGACAGTTAACTTTCCCAGCCCAGCTGGGAAGGAGAGCCTAGGGATAATGGATCTTGCCAGCCCAAACTCTTCTCACCATCTTTATTGTCTCCAGAGTGGGCAATGTGCTTCTTAAGACACAGTTTTATTTTTGAGCTCTCAGGCAATCAGTGTATAAACCACTTAATGTTTCAATTACTCCTGGAGACTGTATTAGGTTTCTCTAATTAGTTAATTTGCTTTAGGAGCATACGTTTTATGAATTCCTTAAAGAAGAGCCTTAAAAACTAAAACATGTTTTAGTGAAGGCTAGTTGGCTCAGGGACAGTGGTGTAATTATACCAAAATTTACTGAATACACGAAGAAGGGATCTTTTTCTGTAAGACACAAGCATGGCTTAATGGAAGTAACGTTCTATAAACAATTCATGTCCCACTGCAATTTAAAAGAGCAACAAATACTTAAGTGTGAGTGATGAAAGGAGGGCATTAGTTTACATCTCTGCTGGACTTAGCATAAAGACAAAGAATAAGAGATGAAAAGAAAACTGTTTGCACTCAGAAAGTTCTGAACAAAGTCTTACATCTTCATGGCATCATATTGAACACTTTCGTCTTGACATTCACTTAGACGATGGCTAATCTTTTAACAAAGATCCTTTTCTCATTTACGTATAGTGCACTTTCTAGTAAAAATATGATGAGCATTTACATTTCATGGATGCCAGATGGTAGGGTTGAAAATATTTCACAAGCAGTAAAATTATGTGCTGCTCTCCAGATACCACCACTCAAACATGTCTTTGTGTCTCTGTTTCCCTGTGGGAAGATGGCTTTGCTCTTGTTTCCCTATGGGAAGATGGCTTTGCTCTTGTTCTTTCATGATGCCATTTGGGAGAGCTTGGAAGTCCTGTCCAGTAGTGCAGAGAGAGACCTCTGGGTCTCCGGGTTCCAGAGACTGTCCAGTGGTATATCTGCCCAGCTCACACGATGGATTTTTCACAATAACTACCTTAGGTCTTTCTCCAGTCCCTCAGTTTGCTTGCCTTTAGCTGACAGGTTTTAGCAAAGAGTTTTCAAACTCTCTAATGTGTGCATTGTCTTAAGCAGCTGCTCCACACACCAGCAAAGGGAACGGACTGGTTCATCCGCCTCTGTGGCTTTTCTGCCTTCTCCCCTCCTCGCAGGCCATCAGGGGCAAAGCTCGCTGCCTTCCTTTGGTTGTTTGCCTCGCTCTGTTTGACTAGCTCCTGCCTATGAACTATGGGCTGGGAAGTGAGATAATCGAGTCAAATTTGACAATAATTTTATAGTAGAGTCAAGAGGAGCTTAAGGCTCAAGGCAATGGCATTGTGATTCCTTTGAGGTTGTGCAGTGACCTTTTGCTTCATCCCAGGGTTAGGGCTCACTTTTAAGACTTCCAGATATTTCTAATTTCTCTCCCTCTGTATCCACACAAGCATGAATGCGTTTAAGTGTCATGTATATGGCACATACATTAATGCAAGCCTTTTAATTGGTGGTGCAAAGATTTCATGAGCAGATCTAATTTTAAAGAAGATGTCCATAACATATACATTATGGACCTTATAAAATATTTAAAATGTCATTTTTCTACTATAGTTAGCTTCCAAATACACTGTAGCCCTTCTCATGAAATGTTATCTTTTTCATGCAATTTATTTAAGAATCCATAATTCAATATTAAATATGTATTTGGTATTTCACACCGACTTTCCCTAACTCACATTGGTGTCATTGGTGAGGCTTACTCCTCTTCGATTAGCGTCTGCTTCCCAAAGGCTTTTCTAAGTAAAGCCTATTTATAAGCCGCCTAATTTCCAACTGCAAACATTTTTCTTTTAAAGACCTTACAAACTCTAATTAAAGCCAAGCATGGGAATGAGTTGCACATGATGCCAGCGCATAGAGGCCCTTGCTTCCCTCCGGCACAATACCTGATGTCTTGCGTGAGAGTTCCTTCGTCCCCGGCTAGAAGCATTATCAGAAATACAGGATGAGAAAGAAGGCAGAGAGTAAACACAGCAGAGATACAAGATACAGACTTCAGGGCTGTACAAAAATTTATCCAATATAATGAATTCCTTAAGTCACGAGAAAGCCAGACTCATGCCTTGCTTCTAAGTGAGGCTAATGTGGACTTAAAAACATATGTACTGTGCTGTCTCATGTGCACAAGCAAGAGATAATATTACATCAAGTTTATCTTTTCCCTCGGAAAAGATAAGGGGGGCTTGGAAAAAAAGGGGGGCCTTTTTCTTTTGCCCATATGATAACATCCACATTTATTTATTTTCTTTAGAAGGCTCAAAATCCAAGTTTGTCTCTGACTTCAGGAAATATTATATTGATTTTCTGGGAAAGCAAAGAGCCCCAGGACAGACCCGGACATAATGACCCTGCCTCATTCATGGGAGGCTCAGACCATTATAGTGAGAAGCATGGAGGTCAGCCACTAGTGGCTGGTGCAGTACCTTGACGAATGTCTCCAAATCCCCATTAAACAACTTAGCATTATACTGGGAGCGGGGCCTGGACTTCCTGTGTTTCTGGGGCTTAGGGGGGACGTTTGGAGGCCTAAGGGAAGGGAATATAATTACTGAGCATGGCAGAAATCAGACAATAAATGCAACACCCTTAGGTCATATCTGAATAACAAAACCAGGGATCCTGGGCTCCTTCCCCAACCCAGCCCAGGAGAAAACACTCCCATCTTCCATTTGATTTCATTCATGTATCAGAAGCACAAGAGCTGTTCATTTAGACTGCGGTGTCCCTATGTGCTAGAACTGGCGTGTTTATTTTTGGTAGCTTACTTAAAAATGGTATAATAAATTGCTATTGTGAGCTAGCTGGCCAAGTGTTATAAAGCCAGGCTTTTGTTTGGTTTATGAATTATAGACCAAAACATAATTGTAATTGGGTTTTGAGAGATATCCAAATGAGAATTTAAAAATGTTTAGTTAGTTCACAATTCAATGCACGTAACATCACATCTGTTCAGTATCCGTCATGCATTAATGGGATTTGATTTTATGTAAGCATTTTCATGAACAGGTAACCCCTGAGAAAATTAGGGATTGGTTTCAACATGGTTTCAGAGTGTGAGGCCCGGATTCACACGAGTCACTGTCTCAGTAGAATGCTGGATGTCCCTACCCACACATCTGTGGGGCAGTGGATCACATCTATTTGTGTTGCTCTGAAACATCCTGACTGTTTGCTTTGGTGAATAAGCCTTGAGGCTTGCACACATGGTCTTCGCGGCTTGCACATATCCAGTGTACCACGTGCTATGCTGGCAAACTCTGCATTAGTCATCTTGCACTATCATCGCAAGTGAGGAGGACTCTCCGACTCCCTTCTCTTAGAGAAGAGGAAGGCCAAGATGACCGGACTCAGTTTCCACATGTGTGCTGGTTAACCTCTGCAGGGAGGACAGGAGGAGGCTCACCATGCTTTCCAACTGTGTAAGCCCTTCGTGAAGCTGTTCTTTGGACGAATGACCTCTTAAGTTCATTATTCCGGTTCAGAAGAAAGTCCAGGTTAGAAATAAAACCCTGAGACTTTATGTGAAACCCTGAAGAGCTTCATTAGCTATTACCACAGCAAACCACACGTGTATAAGAGAACAAACCTGCTGACACAGCCTTTCATGGCAGAAACCCTCAGAATCTCCCAGCAGGAGGGCTGTGACTAATGGAGGATACAGCCAGCAGCACCTGAGGTCCCCTGGTGCCCAGCAGCTTAAAAGGAGCCTTTGCACATACACAGAAGTGTGTGGAGACCTCTGCCAGGCAGCACACCCTGTCCTTCCACACTTACCCTTTCTGAGATGTTTTTATACACCGCACATGAAGGAAGGCCAAAAGTTTCATCAGATCTATTTGACGACATCACTCATCATTATCCTAGAAACGCTTTCTAGTGCCCATTTTTATATTATCGAGAGGAGACTGCCCACAAAGAGTAGGTGGTGCCTTATAAGGCACAGGTGTGCCCTGGCACTCTGACATGGAGTGGGTGTGAATGGGTGGGGCGGGGCGGGGCAGCAGACAGGGAGGAGAAGGTATACGTGCAAACTGCCCTTCACTGTGGCTTCCGTGGGAAGGAGTGAGAAAACCATGGGAAGCAACAACTGGATTGTATAGTTGGGATGATCGTGGTGGCTTCTGCAGCAGTGGGGACATTCCTGGTTGTCTGGTACATGGCAGTGGGGTGTCCAGGCAGGTGATCAATTAAGGCAGGCTCCAGACAGGCTAGCCTACATAGGAAAATTACACTTCTGACCATGCCTGGTGATCTGCTAACTGGGCCATAGATGGTTCCTCGGATTAACAACATTACAAGGCACAGAAGCTTCAGATACAGAAACTAGAAGACACTGTTGTTAAAGAGCTTCATGTGTCTCTTGCCTCCACTAGAACTCAGCCTGGAACACGTGAAGTCTTGCTATGCCAATTCCTATGCTGGCTGGCTGTTGTACAAAGGACACCATCGAGAAACAAAAGTTGCCATGAACTTTCCCCAGCTGGAATTTGCTTCCAAATGTTCCAGCAGGAAGCTTTACAGGCCCTTCATGGAAGGGCGGAGGGGTGACGGGCAGAAGCATGAGCAACAGGCGGTACCTGTTACAGGCTACATTTTTTTTTTTTACATCAGATCCGAAGTGGAGAGAGATGCAAAGTTCCAAAAGAAAAATTCAATATATCTGTAATTTTTAGGCAGCATAAAGTGGAATAGGAGCTGGAAATAGGCAATTCTTTCTATTTAATAATGCAGTTGGTACACAACCTGTATTGCTTGTTAACTAAATTATCAAGTCACAAGTGTTGTCGGTCTATCCAAAAATGTCCATGTGTTTGGAATTAGATAAGTAAGTCCTCCTAACTCTGGAACAACTGCTTGCTAAGGAGCTTTGTGATTCTTCGGAGGGCAACCTTAGTGGTGTCAGAGCACACGGCATGTGGAGAGAACCTAACGCCATCAAGGTGCTGTGCGTCCTCATGCCCAGACGATTGTGTCGTCAGTAATTGTTCTTGCTAAAGAGAAAAGAGAGACAAACAGACTACAGACTGAGAAAATATCTTCCTACCTTGTAGTCATATATTCAGCTCTATGACCTGCCAAAAAAGAATAAAATAAAATGAGTAAACTGGGTAGAGTCAATGTGCTCGATTTGATGATCTTGTGTATCATCGGTCCCTTATCTCAGGATACTGAGTTAATAATGAGTTATGATCTCATGGGAAAGAAGATGTGAATAGCACATGATAACAAATAATTCAAGGTCATTATTTTCACAAAATCTCAATCCAAGATTTAACAGATTCTGTAGGTTAGAGAAACATGTTTCATTTGGCAATTTGAGGCAGTTTCTTTCTTTTTTTTAAGAGAAGAAATAGCTGCTTGACTGTAACTTTACATTCAAACACAAAACACAACCAAAGCATATTTAAAGTTCCATGCCAGTGATAGTTATTTGCTCTGTTTTGATTGATAGAAGAGCAAATAGGGTTGGGTGAACTCAGTTTCCCCATAGACTTAAGTTGGTCTTCTTTCTGTGGTGTGAAGTCAGGACAATGGGAGAGAACTCACGTTCCCTATTTCTGAACTGACACAGAAACCACATACAAGGACATTGAATAATTCTACAAGCTACCACCTGTAAGCCACAAGTCCTCCACAGGTTTCTGTCATCTAAACCACCAGCTGCTTTTCACACGTACATGTAAACCCTCTTATTGTACATAACAGGACTGGATCTTCCTAGCACGCTCACAGTTTGCACTATCTCAAGTGTGAAGCATCCACACTGTTGTCTGTTCTTCATGCATTCAGGGTGGAACCGTGTGGCAAGTTGGGAGAGAGTGGAACCACTCAGCTGCTCTGTTAGCAAAATGACGGCATGACTCTAGAGGAGTCTGAAACTGCCGCTGGCGGAGAAAGGCCCTGTTGTAGCCCAAACTGGTGAGCCCCGCCCAGCACACAACACAGTGGTTCAGACCTACAACACAAGGCCAACTGGACAATTGTCAAGCACTCCCTGACCACAGCTGAGCCCCTCTCTCAATTATCTGCTCTTGAATAACAAGTAACATGAAATACTTGGTAAGTGTTGATTAAATAGGCACAGCAGATATTATCAGAGGACGCCTTTCTTCACCCAGATCTGAGCCAGTACAAGTTTTGGCAAGATCATATTCTAGCCGGAGTTGGAGTGAGCAGAGTGTGGTACGTGGCACCTTACGGATATCCTAATGGAAATGCCCATGGGAAGCTGGGCTAGCCTGGATTTGGGCAGTGGGCAGACAAGGCTGAGACCTCCTAGGGTGAATCGGTGCGATGAACAAAGGGTTGAGGGTAGAGGCATCATCTGGTTCATCAGTACTGGATTGCCATGTTCAGTGCTGTGTCATGACAGCAGTGTGATATAGTAATAAGAACGGACCAGAAACTATTTGAATATATGTCTTACGCGTGCGCGCGCGCACACACACACACACACACACACACACACACACACACACACACGTGTGTTGGCATTGGGAAGGTGGCTCAACTGGTGATGAGCCCACCATGCAAGCATGAGAACCTGGGTTCAGATCCCAATGTCTATGCAAAAACTAAGCACGAAGATGCATGCCTCTAACCCCAGTGCTTGGTGGGGTAGAGATAGGTGGATCCGTGGAGCTCACTGGTCTGTCAACCTAGCCAACTGGTGAGTTCCTACTACAGTGAGAGATCCCAAGTCTCAGACACACAAGGTGTGGAGTGATCAAGAAAGATATTCTATGCTGACCTCTGAGGCCTCCACAGGCATGTGGACATTCATGCATGCACACGTGCACATATCCACATGAACACACTCACATACTACATGCACATTCACACTCAAACCCAACTTTTGTCTTCCCACTGGAAAATGCTTTGAAGGGATGAACCCCAGCTTATACTTTTCCTTCCCAGTATGACTCAAATAAAATACAAAATAATGCACGTGATAAGACCACTTCTATTATTATGCTCCTTCCACCGATGGTTGACGGTATGACATAAAAAAATTAGAAACGTATACAAGATACATTTTGAATAATGAGCTGAGAGCGGGTGTTAAGGGAGACACAGTGTAACTGCACAGCCACATTGATGGCTTTTCCAGATAACAGTCCTCAGTGCATCTCGACTGATGAATGGGGTTTTATTTTCTCATCAGCGTCATCATTAATAGACCAATAACACACAAGTAAGGAAGACTCACCTTCCTAAAGAAATGCCAAAGCTTCTGGTGGTCTAAGGACTAGATTTCAGTCACTTTTTCTGAAGCTTATTTAATTATTAAAAATTATTAAAAACTACAGCCCCCCCCCACTTAAGCCACTTGGAGGGGGAAAAAGATCCAGGGCTAAGTTTTTTGTTTAGTACAAACATCTCCTTGGATTGTTTATCCGGGGGAGGGAGGTTGTTATTGAGGTAGAGATTGGCCTTGCTCTGTATCCCAGGCTCCCCTCAAACTCCATCCTCCTGCCTCTGCCTTTCAAGATCAGGGACTGCAATCAGGGATAACCGGCTTCTTTTAATCTTCTTACATTTTACTTCAGAATTCTGAAGTGAATTGTTTTTTCACACTTAAATGCAGTTTATTCAAAATGCAGGTTGGGGGCAACTTGAGGTAGGAGAAAAAACTAGAGAATGATATTTAAAATATGCCTCGCTTGAACTGGACCATTGATTTGTCCTCTAATGAGTAACTGCTGAAGTCCCCATGGTGGATACTTCCCAACCCCCTTTCTTCCTAAACTCTGTCGACTACTGGGGTGCTTTTGTAAAAAAAGACATAATTATTCAAATCCGATTCTCTTTTGAAAGAATATTTGTACTCCTACTCAAAGGCAGACAATGGATTATTCCAAGATAACCTACTTAATTCCTTTGTCAAAAACGTTATGCCTAGGACAAGAAACAATGTAATATAGAGCTTGGCTCCCACTGTCACATTTTTCTGTTGAGCAAAAATTGTTCAGATATTTCCTCCCTCTTACCTCCAAATACTGCACACAAAGAACCTGAAGTGAACATAAAGGCTCATTACTAGACAATAAAAAGTGCAATGTCCCAGTTTTATAGATATATATCTATAGCCCATGTGTTTCTTCTCTCTGTTTCGATGTTTTTTTAAAGTCTTGAGAATCTGGGTTTTGGGAATGCCCCTTTAGGAGTCTGATGCAGTTGCTTCGCTGTGTTGTAAATCAAAGAACTGACTGGGCCACTGGTAGCCTGCCAAGAGCAGGCAGCAAGGCAGGCCAAACACATGTCTGTAGTTAGAGTTTCATCTGTGGACGATCAACAGCTAAATCCCCGGGCAGGGCTATTTGTTTTTACTATGAAGGCAGTTTTTGCAGCAGCAAGTCTGGGAGAATTCAGAGGCATTCCTATCTGAAATGTCAAGCTGGTCCGCACACACACCACTTAATCCTGGACTACTAACCTTATTTAACCAGATGGAACTTAGATTCTTTCCTAGCGGTTCACCATTGGGCTATTTTTCCATGGGACAGGCGCCCTTAACCCTCCTAGTCTCCTTTGTTGTAAGCCTATTAACACGAACAGGGCTTGCATGAAAAGGCAGCAGGCTTACCAGGGCTGAACCTTTTTAAAAGTGGGGTGTGTCTCCTGCGTTCAGTTTCTCTTGGAGGGTCAAACAAAGCAGCAGCAGCGGGTGGCCAGCAGCTGATGTGCTGTCAAGCCAGCACAAGTTACAGAGCTAAGAGCTGCCGAGGTCTGTGCCCAGTTAGTACATGCTACCCTGATGAAAACCATCCAGGTCCCTTCCATAGACTTAACCGAGTGTAACAAAGCTGTGTCGAGGGGGACACTGGAGCCCACTGAAAGAAATTCCGAGACCACGGAATCCTGGCTTAGTGTTCACAAGGTATGACAGCTTTACACAGCGTGGCTAAGGACAGCCTTTGGCAAATATCTCAGCCTACAAGGCCAAAATGTAGCCCGATCCAAGAATGACATGACATGGAGAGTAACATTAACCAGTGGGGCTTTTCTCTCTAGGAGACAGAAAAGAATTTATGCTCAATGACTACCTTACAGGCTTCAGAAGGCTGCTCCAAGCCACATTAACACTTGCCTGAGCGCAGTGCCAAGAGCGAACGTCGCCACGGCTCAGTTCCCTCAACCTCACCATGTCCGCAGAGGCTCTCAGTCTCAGAGACTCTTGTCTGAAAGCTTTCTCTGCACTGACGAGAAGTTATGCTCTGGGGGCAGCAAGGGACCTTGAAGGGCATTGTCTGAAATATCGGGCACTTTTGAAAAATGGGAGGAAAAGGGGGAACTTATTATGAGACAAAAGGAAAAAAGATCCACAAACAAAACTAGGATATGATTTTTACAAGAAACAAAACTGTTCAGAGATAAAAATGCTAAAAAAAGCTTAACTCTAAAGACTAGTACAAGGAATATGCTGACAATCTTCACTTAGATTTCATAATTGTGTAGGTATGTATGTATATATGTATGTATGTATGTATGTATGTATGTATGTATGTATGTGTGTGTGTATGTGACCCATGCTATAGGGAAGTAAGTTCTGGAAAATGTGGCCCTTTAGCAAGCTTTTTTTTTAAAGAATAAAAACATTCTTCTTTATGACCACAGTATTATTACAATACATAGGAAAATTAAGCCAATAATATTTAGCATGTAGATTATATCCATTTCCAATTATGTTTAAAATGGCCTTAGTATGTTTTGCCTTTTGGTTCAGATTTTAATTAAAGTCAACACATTATATTTGGTTATTTTATTTTTCTTGGATGGTTTTTAATAGTTAAACCTTGTTTCTTAGGTGTGACTGCCTTTCAACCCAGACGCTGGGGAGCCTGAGGTTATACATGACAACCTTTTCCTGGTGACCATTCCCTGAGGATGATGGGTCCCTTGGAGCAAACCATAAGGTAAAGTGGTGGACACACTGCCTTGTGGGCAAGGACGGTTCCAGAATGTAGGGAGCAAGAACTTAGGTGTAAGACAGAAACCTCTTATAAAAAGATTTACTTTCATTTTATGTGCAGGAATGTATGTATGTAAGTGCACTGTGTGTGTGTGTGTGCGTGTGTGTGGTGCCTGCAGAGGCCAGAAGAGGGCACTGGATCCTCAGGAACTGGAACAAACTACCCTGTTGGTGTGAGACTCTAACTCCCATCCCAGCAAGTGCTCATAATGGCTGAACCACCTTTCTAACCCTGATGTTTTAGATCCCAAGACACTTAGCTTAAGTTAGGACTTTGCCTTTATATATTTGCTTTTCCTTTCTACATTTTATGAAGACAAAAAGGGAAGTAATGATGTTTACATAGTCCCCTTAGCTCGCAGTCCACCCTCACCTGTTTCCTCATTTGTAAAGACGAGGAAGCTAATAGTACCAAGTTACGACTATAGTTCAGAACAATACATGCCTTGAAATGCTTCGTTAGTATTAATGCTATTGTTTTTGTTACCACACATAGAAATCTATATATTTACCATCAGATCCTTTCTTAACTACAAACAATGCCTGAAGGAAGAAAAGGAAAATCTCCCAGACTGGACAAACTGGTTTCTAGAATCCCAAAAGGCAACAAATGGGACAGGTACCAGCCCATCCAAATGGACAGGGGTGAGGCTGGAGGGCAGAGAAGCCTGAAGCAGTGGCAGCAGACATTGGGGTCAGTAGGTGTGGGTCTCTCCCAGAAAGAAACCCCCTCATTGGAGTTACTCCTCTTCCTTGAATTTACCTCTGGGCTTAAAACAATTATCAGCGAAACAGATCAACCGAGTCTAAATGTACAACAGCACTGTCTATATGTTGACTGTGCACACACTCACCTCACACACTCACCTCACACAGGTACAAACACGCACACACTCACACACTCTCACACACCCACTTCACACTCACAATGCACTCACACATGCACACACACATGCACACTCACACACTCTCACACACCCACTTCACACTCACACATGCACTCACACATGCACTCACACATGCACACACACATGCACACTCACACACTCACTTCACACTCTTCAAAGAGCACCCATGACCCGACACACAGGCCAAATCATTCCCCATTTGCTCCCAGTGACTGACCTTCTCCCAGAGTCCTCTGCAGTAAGTCGTGCTTAGCCTGAAGCTTCGTGATGAGATTGCTGCCCTCCAAGAACTCTCGGAGTTTCTGCAAAAGGCAAGGGGGAAACTTGAAACCATCCCATGTCCAGGGACTTCCCAGAAGGGCACTAAAGCCCAGGCGCTTTGTCTGCTTCCTAGAGTTCTGCTACTCCAAGTGAGGTTTCTAGTCTAGTGGAGTCAGCCATCCTTTGAGTGCCTATTGGAAATGCAAACTCTGGGTTCTTCCTCCCCAAACGTGTTGAAACTGGCTGCATTTCAGCAGACCTGTCTCCCCACCCCCCAACATGTACCCATGTGAATGTGGAAAAAGCCTGGATTGGGGAAGAAATGATGGTGATGGCTGTGGAGGCAGCAGGACCTGAGCTCAGATCTCTGGCACTGGGTGTGGCAGTGTGTATCAGTAACCCTGGCACTAGGGTAGGGATGGGGACAGGAAGATCCCAGGTGCTCATTGGCCAGTTGGCTCCTGGTTCAGAGAGAAACCTGTCTCAAAAAAACAAGACAGAGGAACAACCGAGTAAGATATTCCTCACATCTGCTCAACGACCCCTTTCCCCCATTCTGTTTTAGAGAAACCCCAACTCCTAATGTCTACCAGACTGGCTCAGTCTGGACTTTGAGGGTGCTCAGGTGACCATATGGTTAAATCAAGGCCTCCAGGAGACTCTGGTATCATGATAGAGGTGCCCTGTGCAAGTGCAGCCCTGGGCTCTGTCAGGAGAGGCTGGGGAGGTGGGCTGGGCGCACCATGAAGTAGAAGTGCTCCGTCTCTTGCTGGTTAGCACGCCTCTTGGCGATGCTGGGCTTGCTCAGGTAGGTTTCAGACACAGTGGACTTCACAGACTCGGTGGAGCGGCTGTGCTGGAAGCACTCGGACACGTCATAGTCCTCAATAGTGACCATATCTTGGATCGTCTGGAGGGTGGCTTCAGTCGTTTTCTTGACCTGGGAACAGAAAAACATTCCGCCCATTAGCATATTGTTCTGTGAACCTTATGCTTCCCAGAGAGAGTCTGTCCCTCAGGGAGAGGCTACTTCAGAGCATGGTGGGTGGGGGAAGACAGACAGGTCAACTGGACCTCAGATCACCAATCTGTGTCCAACGTCACAGACTACTAGAGACTCCCAATTTCATTTTTGTTTACTATTACCTTTAAATTAAAGCAAACCCACACACAGGAAAAATAATACACAGACCAGAAGTATACAGCCTGATGAATAACTCAAAGTGAACACACCTATGTATACATCTCTCAGATCAAATGTATACTTTATGAACACCCCCACTGGCCTTCAAATAAAATCCCCACTTTTCTTCCTCTCAATGTTTCTAACTGCCCTCCTGCTCCCCCCTCTTTTCCCCTTATTAGGAGCAAGCATACTGCTATTAAGCCACACATCCAACTTTCCACTACCCGGCTCTCTAATATTTTGGTGGCATTTTATAGAAACAAAATAGTATAGAATGTATCTTTATGATTTCTTTAGCTCAATGTCAGTGAGGTTCATTTCTCGTGAACACAGTATTTCACTACTTGATATTTATTGGCAGCACAAATCATAATTCACCCCTTTGACTGACGACCAACTTTTAGTTTGGGTCCTTTACAGTGCGATGGACACAATTTTGTTGGGCCGCAAACACAGAATCGCTGTGTATGGACAATGCCAGATTGCTCCCCAAAATGACACCATTTATATTCCCACCAGCCTGGGGGAGAGTTCCTGTTACTCCACATCCTTGTCAACAGTGGGCACTGTCAGTCCTTTCAATTTAAGCCGCTGTGCTGGTGTGCAGTGGTCTCACGTTGTGTCCGTAAATGTCTCCCTGCTGTATGAGCTCAAGTGTATTATCGTACGTGAAAGGTACCCTGCATCTCTCCTGTGGGAATACTTCACCGAAACCTGTCAATCAATGCTCTACTGGGCTCTGAGCCTCTGGTACTAATTATTTTCCCATTCTTGGCTTCAGCTTCAGTACTGTCTAGATGAATAGGGCTTCTAGTCTTATTTTTATATTTTATTGTGTGTGAGAGTGTGTACACATGCCACAGCATTTGATGGGAGGTCACAGGACAACTTTGTGGAGTCAGACTCTCTTTCCACTTCTATATGGGTTCTGAGGGTTTGGCATGCACCTTTGGGTGCTGTACAACCCCTCCTGACCCCAGATCTTACTTTTGATACGATGGATTTTTCAGCCCTTATTTTTGACGACTAGTGCTTTCTGTGTCCTGCTAACCCATTTTCTTATCCCACGGTCACATCCGTGTGTAATACTACTTCCTAGGTGCTTTCAAGTTTATGCTCTAACATCACCTTAACATTCGCTTTTTATTTATCAAGGATCACACAGTCTATGCTTATCAAAGTCTACCGTAAGTTAACAGGCTTTCTTTTTCTCATGTAATATAGAGGCTAGAGAGTTTAGGCCCATTTGCCTCTCCTAATTCAGACACTATTTAGTAATGCATTGTGATAAGAAATTAGGTAAATAGCTAAACACACTTAAGGAAGACAGTATTACTTTTATATACTCAATATATTCATCTTGATTTCCATGTATTTAATGGGTTCTTCAATCGCTGTTGCTTATATATTAAAAGTAATCGTTGGGAGTTCTTTTCATTTGAGTCTATTTCATACACTTGAAATATTTTGTCTCTTCACTTATGAAAGATACTTTCCTTCTAGACAGTTATTCTTCAGTGTACGGAATGTGTATACTTTTTGTGGCTTCCATGTTCCTGCTGAGTAAAAATTTTACCTTTAGTCTGTCATTGCTTTGAAAGAATCTTTTTATTCCTCCATCTCCTTTTAAAGTTTTCTACCCACCCTTGGGTTCTATAGTTTGATAATGGTATGTCTAGGCACTGATACATACATATCTATCTATGTACGTTTCATGGATGTCTGTGTGGATGCATATGCCTTACAGTGAGAGTGTGGAAGACATCAGACAACTTGAGAGAGTCTATTCTCTCTTCCCATATGTGTCCCAGGGAGAAACTTGGGTTGCCGGACTTAGTCCCACATAGACACAGATCTGCCTAAGTGATTTGTTTAAGTTCTGGCTTTTCTTCTTATCTTTTCAGCTACTTCCTGTTTCTGCAGTTTTTCCATCCCAAGAGTCCAGTCACAACAGCACACTCCACAGTCTTCTCTTTGCCTTGTAATCCTTCTCTTCTCTTTCTGTTCTTCTCTCCTTTTCTATTCTTTTACAGGTAGTGTTTTGATGATTTCCTCCTTGATTTGTCCCTTTTGGCAACTCACTCTGCAGCTGTGTCTAATCTACAAACCACCCACCACTTGGGAGTGGTTTTCCCCGTCATTCTTAGCTCTCCAATTTCTATGTGGCTATTTCCTGATCTCTTATCTCACTGCTCATTTTCTCTGCTGAAATGTAAGCTTGATTTTAATCTCCTTGAATTCAGTAAGCAGTTGTCCTGCAGCAAGCATGTTCTGATGATGCCACTACTGGTAGTTTTTGTAGTCTGTCTCGGGTATTTATTATTTCTTCCAGCTATCACTAATGACTTTTCCAAATCACTTCATGTACCTGTCTTTCTTACACATGTAAAACATGTATGTATGTATGTATGTATGTATGTATGTATGTATGTATGTATGTATTATGTGTATATGCGTGGGGACGCCTATGCATGTGAATGCCAGGGGACAACCTCTGGGAGTCAGTTTTTTCTAGTTGAGGAGACCAAACTTAGGTCTTTAGGGTGGTGACAAGTGCTCCTACTTGCTGAGCCATTTTGCTGACCCTTGTTAGATATCTGCATAGAGTTAATAAAGGTGTAAGTAATTTCATCAGCCTCCAAAAACAAAGTCTGTTTTTCCAAGCTTATGGGCCACCAGTAGCTTAGAATTACTGGATTTTATTACTGCTCAACGTACTGGGCTCTTGTCCTTTTGGGACGCTGGCTCTTGTGTCATGGGCTTCGTGCTTTGCCCTGCACTTTGCCCTGGACAATGGAACGTGAACACAAGAATCAGCTGAGTGATTCACACCATCATTGTAAGAAGTGGAAATGTTTTAAATTACATAGACGACAATAAAACCCAACGCTATTGAAGCTCAGTGGGTAAAGGTGTTTGCCATCGTGCCTAATGAATGAATTTGATCCTTGGAACCTACTAGGTTGAAGGAGACAACTGACTACTGTCAGTTGTCCTCAGACCTCCATGCGTGTCATGGCACACACTTACATGAACACACACACAGAATACTCAAACCGAGCATACTATGGGGTATCTTAAAAAGACCCAGAGAATGCGTGGTGGCACACCTTTAGTTCCAACACCTGGTAGGCAGAGGCAGGTGGATCTCTGTGAATTCAAGCCCATCCTGATCTACAGAACTAGTTCCAGGGCAGCCAGGGCTATACAGCGAGACCCTGCCTCAAAAAAACGATGCAGAGAATGAATAGATTGTGTTGTTCCTGGATTATGCACAGTATGAAGAATGGATATTTCTGTGAAAAAGCATATTTGAACACTTGTTTAAAAAACCATTACGTCAGGCAGCAGCATCAAAGGTCATGTCCGTATACCTATAACTATGAGGGTTAGAAGACTCACTACCTTATGTCTGGCCAATATGTTATTGTTATTTGTGGAAACATTTCTCAAATGGGCATAATGCAATGCTTCAAAAGTCGGTATCATAGACAGATGTGAACGAATGCACATGAGTACTAAAAATACAGCTCCAACAGTGACAAACACAATAGCTGGACCTGTGAGGAGCCTTCATTAAACTGGGCGGATGAGAAATAAATCACATGTCTAAATTAAAACATACTTTTTATGTGATTTAAAGTATCTATGCATAAATAAAGCAATGATTGCTGAAGGTAGATATATTTTTATAGCTCCCCGAGTTTTACATTCACATTAGGAAATGGAAAGTCTTTTACTTGTCTGCAACACTAGTAGATAAAAAAAAGGTACCCTCTCTTTATTCATGGAAACTCCTGATATTTTATCAAGACGTGTGCGAGCCTGTGCTGGTCTCAAGGGAGGCAGGGAAGGTACTATGGGAGGCTGAGTTCTGAGGCATGTATTGGGGGTCAATAAATAGGTACTAGGCCTCAAGGCAGAAGATGGAAGAAAGCAAGCCTGGCCTCTTGGAGCCACACAGGCGGTTTCATACGGGTAGGGAGAGAATGTAGCTTTCAGAATGATATGCTAACCAAGTCACTACCATAGCACACCCCGTGGACGGGCAATTGGGAGCCGCTCAAAGTTGCAAGGGCTGGAGTGAGGGCTCAGATTTCACCTTCTAAAATATCTTGGGGCTGATGAAAAATAAAAGGAAAAGACAAAAGGGGAAAAAAATGAAGCAGGAGACCTTAACTTAGAGAGGTCATGATTGTCGAGCTGGGAAGAAACACCTGGAATGAAACCGCTAGGACATGTTTGAAAAACATTTAGGCAACAGAAATAGAGGGCTCATTTTTTTTTTTTTTGGAACTGTCTTAAGTGGAAACTCCCCCCTTCCCCCAGAAATAGTAGTGTAAGGTGGAGCACACTTCAAAAGTCACACAGAAACATTAAGACGCCAGCAGGGTGGAAAGTGAGAGTTTATCCAAGGAGCTTTGATAACGTTTTTGCTTAAAATACGAGGATACTTACATGAAAGCAATGACAAAAGAGCAAGTTCCAAATGGCAGCTGTCGAAAACAAGAAGACAGGAAACTCCCCCAAACCTCCCAAGAAGGCCTGACCCAAATCTAAACAAACAAAAATTTCCATGGATGAAAATTAAAATCCATGCCTGTAGTTTGTCCTAAATGACCGGTCAATGGGTTGGAATTTGTTAAAGTGTGCTTATTGAGATGACATAGTTATAAAACAACATCTCACTACCCATGCTCCAATGGGTAGATACCCAGAGGTAGAAGTGTTATCAAACACACCCAAACAGACCACACGTGTGAAGAACCAAAATCAACTGTTTTCCTTCTGTGTGACAAGTTCCTCCTTAGAAACGGTGGTGTCACAGTTAAATTTGGAGTTGCCAGGAAGAAAAAGGGAGTGACAGAGCCACCAGACATTATGGCTGGGACTCTGTCATCCTGTGGGATGCTCTCTGGGAAGAATAACATGCCAGCCATGATAATAAGTCACAGAGGGGATTCACCAAAATAAATATACTACGGCTAACACAGGCTAACACAGTGCTGCAGGGAAACATGGGTGGGTTCGGTAGAAGTAAATGCCAAATGATTGACAAGCAACACATGAGAAACACAACCTATTTTATACTCCAGCCCGTGGATTAAAATGAGTGATGGGGAAGAGGTAACTGTTGTGGGATTAGAAACATGATTATCATCATCAGTGTGTGTGTGTGTGTGTGTGTGTGTGTGTGTGTGTGCCTGTGTCCATATGTCAATATATGGGGGCCAGAAGAGGATACTGGCTGTTTTCCTGTATTGCTGTCTTCCTTACCACCTTGGGGCACATCTTTGTTGACCCGGAAGCTGACTCTCTTGGTGAGGGTGGGCAGTCAGTGAATGCCTAGGATCCTCTTGTCTCCATCCGCCCTGTGCTGGCATTACAGGCATGTGTTACCACTGCCTTCACATGTGGGAGCTGGACATTTGGACTCAGGTCTCCATCCTTGCACAGCAAACTCTCTTACTCTGAGCCATCACAAATCCCCTCTGCAAGTCATATGCACTGGCTCTTGGTTGTTTTGTCCTCAGGAGTCTCAGGAGAGAACCCCAAAGTCACTTTGCTCGTCTCAGTCTCCAAATACAGCCTATTAGCTTGCTCAGGTAAATTGTCATCCCAGTGTTGTAACCAACAGAGACAATCTTCTCCCGGTCATGGAGGCTGGAAGTCCAAGGTCCCATGTGGGTCTCCAGGCTATGGCTCCTCTCTGGCTTGGGAGGGAATGTTCTGTCCCAGAGCATTCTTGTTGGCTTATAAAATGCCACCTTCTCTTTGAATCTCTGGACTGAAGTTCTACCTTTTTACAGGGACATTGACCACATTTGATTAGGTCCCACCCCAATGATCAGCCTTTACGTTCGACGACCTCTTTGAAAATCTTTAAATAAGGTCATATTCTGAGCCATTGAACATGGACATTAACACTTCAACATATGAATCGGGGATGGGGACGCCACCCACACTGGAACATGCTCTGTACTCTGATGGCATGGTGCCTTGAACCATGTTTTAGATGAAGACCTCCACATTCATGGGGATTGACTCATCTCTTTGTCAAGGTGACCTCCCCATTCAGACACTTCAGTAACATTGTATTTCTATTACACCACTGTATCATTTAAGATGGATTTAAAACTATTTAAAAGGGACCCCCCCACACACACACAGAAACTGGATTTGTGCCTAGGCTGTGGGAACTATGTCAGAGTCGGCCCCAGATGACAAGAGCAGAGGCAGCACCCTGCCTTGTCCTGCCCTCTCTCCTCATCCCTTAACAGTGGCCCTGTCTGAACTGGATGGGATATCACAGAGCCGAGGAGCATGATGTCTTTGTTGCTCTCTGTGGTTTCTGTTGATGGGGTAGTGGTTGCTCCAGAACCACTGCAGAGGGAGTCACACCAGTCCCATGTCTGCCAGCATCTGAGGTTGCGTTTATAAACACTGGGATCGCTGGGTTATTATTAGTTTTTAAATTCATTCTCGGGGCTGGAGAGATGGCTCAGGGGTCAAGAGTGCTGCCTGCTCTTCCAGAGGTCCTGCGTTCAATTCCCAGCACCCACATGATGGCTCACAACCATCTGTAATGAGATCTGGTGTCCTCTTCTGGCCTGCAGGCATATATGTGATAAATAAATCTTAAAAAAATAAATTAAAATTCATTTTCATCTGTGATAGAGCTTAACCCAAGGATGGCATTGTTGCCCAAGGGACTCTCAGAACACAGTCCCTGCCTTCAGTTGCCTCTGAGAAAACCTGTTTTTCTCAGGTCCACATGCCCTGGTTCTTTCTGTAGCCTTGGCTGTGTTAGAATTCGCTCTGTAGACCAGGCTGGCCTTGAACTGAAAGACCCGCCTGCCTCTGCCTCCTGGTTGTTATGATTAAAGGTGTGCACCACCACTGTCTGGCTGTTTTTTTTAAACAACTAAAAACTTCAAATCCAAATAAAACAAATCTGTAGCCTGCCAGTTGAGAGAGAGAATTTTCCAAGCGAAATAGCCAGAAGAAGAAAGCAAATAAAAAGTAAAAAATAAAAACCACTGAAAGTCACTGGTCATAAACTGTAGATGCTCTAGGAGCCAGCACTTTGCAGTAGACCAGTGAGTATCTCATGATTCCTAGCCAAAAGTGTAGCTTTAAATCAAGACTTCAAGGAGAATAATGACGTCCTTTGTAAAAGCTCATTTGTGGGCTGACCTTATACCAGGGGTTCTCAACCTTCCTAACGCTGGGACCCATCAATACAGTTCCTCATGTCGTGGTGACCCACAACCATAACATTATTTTTGTTGCTACTTCATGACTGTAAATTTTTTTTTTACTGTTATGAATCATAGTGTAAATATCTGTGTTCTCAGATGGTCTTAGGCAGCTCTGATGAAAGGGTCATGTGACCCCAGTAGGATCTCGAACTACAGGTTCAGAACTGCTGCTTTACATAGAAGTAACTCAAGTTGCAACTTGATTAAGGGCTAATTTGGTTTCTCCAGTAAGAATGAAAGCAAAAACAAAACCAAACAAAATACTTAACAGTATGTTTTGATCAAATTACAATGGTGTTGAGACACATTGTTTTTTTTTATGTGTGTCTGTGCTTGTGTGTATATATGTTTTGTGTGTATGTATATGTCTAGGGAACCCACAACAGGCCACTGGATCCCCTGGAGTTTCAGGCAGTGAAATGATAAAAAGTAAATAATTTTTCTCATATTTTAACTTTTTATTCTATCATCTATCTGTCAAAATAAATCTATCTCTATCATCTATCTAGATTCTATCTATCTACCTACCTACCTACCTAGTATCTGTCTGTCTGTCTATCTATCTATCTTATCTATCTATCTATCTATCTGTCTGTCTGTCTGTCTGTCTGTCTGTCTGTCTGTCTGTCTGACTATATATGCAGGGGTGTGTACAGGTGCCCATGGAGGAGCCAGAAAAAGGTGCCAGACTCTGGAACTGGCACTACTGGCATTTGTGAGTCCCCTGCCCCCTCCATGTGCGTGCTAGGATCTGAACTCTGGTTCTCATGACAGCACAAATATTCTGTAACCACTTAGCCAGCTGTCCAGATCCTTATTCTCTGTGCTTTACCTTTTTTCACACAGAGTCTAAGGGAGCCCAGGCTGGCCTCAAATTCGGTATGTAGCCCCAGGATGACCTTGAACTTCTGATCCTCTTGCCTTCACCTCCTGAGTGCTGGGATTATGGTCTTGAGTCACCATACATCATCTGTCTGGCACTGGAGATTGACGTGCAAGCAAAGCACTATGCCACTGAGTGACGTCCCCTGCTCCAGTGATTTGCTTTGTTGGTCTGAGTTTGTTCTTTATATCCCACATTCTATACTCTGCAAGTAATCTGTTTCTGCATAACTTCTATCCGGGTTGTCAATCACTGGACAGCATCAAGTCTGGTCAGTCAGGAAATTCCATCTCCTAGGTGTAATGGTTGGACCAGACTTAAGCCCAGCCATTGAAGAGATAATCTTCCATCATTGGATAAGGATGCTGGCATAGGATAAGATGGCAAGCAGTAGGACCATGGAGTTCTGGAACCTAAACCCTATCAATACCCATATATCACAAACCCAATAAAGTCACAGGTTGTTGCAAATACAGATCAATTTTGGGTTCCTAAAAATCACCTTTGAGAGTCTTGAATAACGAAAAAACAACTGTGCTTCCTCTTTTTTTATATTAGGAGAGCACAAGTCTGATACATTCAATGGCACAAACAAGCATCTGAATTATGCATTTGTTTTCCAGTCTCACTATATACGGATAATTCACATTTATAGTCTATACTTTAAATATGTCAGCAAATAACCATTTTTCTACCCTACTTCAAGCACTATTTCCAATGGGAATTTTTTTGCACTAATTTTATAACCAATGCCACATTCAGCACCAAAAATTCAGAAACTATGGCAAGGCATAAGCAAGGGGTGGGGGGACTTCTAATTTTAGAAGATAGGATCAAATTAACTTGCATTCTACATATGACTATATTTTTGGACATATGCAACGGATTAGATAATTAAGGGAGCTATTTTCAATATGAACTATAGTTTGAGGAGACAAACTATGCTTACAAGTACACAAAGTCAACCCTGGTAAAGTATTTATTTACAGAGGCATGCGGAACCCTTGCCTTTATCCTCTGTGAAGAGTCCTGTAGGAACCCCGATAGCGAAGAGCATGATTGCCTTCTAAATGACAATGGTGCCGAGGCCATGTGAGCGCATCTTTCAGATTAGGGGTGAATGAGTTCAGATCCCAGGGGGCCAAGGAGGTACGCTCCCTCCCTCCCAGGCAGCACGCTCACTCCCTCCCAGGGAGCCCACTCACCTCCTCGTTCTCGATCTTGAGTGTGGCCAGCCTGGACTGCAGCTGTTGGTTCCGGAGCATGAGCTCTGCCTGGACTGGCTGCTGGGCACTGACCTGACACACCTGATGCAGAAGCAGAAAGTGCAGTTATAGCAGGCACCGCCACCAACCTCAGAGGCACAAGTACTAGATATTGGGTTTGGGTGTGAACACAAGTCTACGCATGCATGTGCTCGCCTGTTTGGGTGTACGTGGAAGGCAGCAGTCAACTTTGGTGTGCCTTCATCTATTGCTTTCCAGAGTATTATGAGATGGTTTCTCATTAAACATACAGCCATAGGGTTGCAAGTCTGCCAAGGCTTGACTTTTTGTCTGGGTTCTGGCGATCCTTGCCCATGGAGCCCATGGGTCTCATACTTAAAATGCCACATACAAGAGTCATGTCAACTCTCTTGATTCCAATTGTTCAAGTTAGAACGTTACTTTGTTGAGACAGGGTCTTACTACATAGTCCGTCCTGGTTGGCCTTAAACTTAAAGTCTTCCCATTTCTGCTTCCCGGGTGCTGGGACAGGCATGTGCCACCCTGCCTGGCTACATCTTCACTTTCAACAGCCACCTTACAGTGAGTACAGAATGCAGCTGTGGCCTGGCGCTCTCAGCAAAGGCGATGGTTGCAGACAGCTCTGCTCTGGGAGCAGTAGGGCCTGAGACTGACAGCCCTTGCTGGTGCCTTACTGTTGGAATCCTAATGACCGCCGCGCAGAGGACAGAGGGTAGAGGACGGTCCAGGTGGACGGACCGCACAAGTGGAAGGAAAGGGGGAGGGCATCACAGGGCTTGCGGGCTAGGGTGTGAGCTCTGCAGCCAGGCAGCTGTTGCCTGTCATCTCTGCCTTCTAGTGTGGCAAGCTGTGTGACTTCAGTTTCCTGCTCAGCAAGAAGGTGACATGGAGACTCCCTAATTCTGAGATGAAATGATACAATGTATATGGATACGAAATATTCACAAAAGTGCCTTATTTTTTAAAAAGTATCTTTTAATCATGCCTGCTAGCCAGTATCTGTTAAATCACATGACTCACTGTGAGAGTGAAATGATACAATGTATACAGATCTAGAGCTTTCAAGAAAGTGCCTTATTTTCAAATCATCTTTTAATCATGGCTGCTAGCCAATATCGGTTACATCACATGACTCACCACAGATGTCATAAGGCAAACTATCTTAGGTGTTGGTAGGAGATATTTTGGGCAAGATTTAAGTGATAGGTTTGGTCAAAAAAAACCAGCATCATTAAAACTGCACATGAAACAAATGATTACTTCCTTTTTATCCTCCCTGCCACAGAAACAGCCCTGGCTGATGAAGGTTCCTTCTCATGGGGCAACCAAACAAACATTACAGGTTATTGCTCCTTAGCAGAGATGGCCACAAGATAGGGACAGATCCACCTCATTAACATAACAGTAAGGACACTCTGAAGGCTGAGTGCAGGCATGTCTGTGACTGTTACCATTCCATGCTTAGTAGATCCACAATGGAAAACAAAAGCAGCAGCTATTTGATTTTGGAAAGATGGTGAAGGTAGGATAAACACTCAGCTTGTTGACATGTATGTGTGATGCTGGGTATGTTGGCACAGACCTGTAATCTGAGCACTCAGGAGACTGAGGCAGGACGATGGAGAGTTCATGGCACGATACTGTCTTAAAAACAAACGAAAATCTCATGTGGTATAAGTACTGCACCTGTCAGAAATGCCGATTTCGGAGGTCTGCGGATTTGGGGAGATTAACACAGCCTTTACTAGTTGAGCGTCACCTAACTCGAAATCCTAAGTGCAAAATGTTCCAAATCTGAAACTTTTGAGCAGATTTGTAGTATCTCTTTTGTATTTTCAGATTAAAGATATTTGATCTGGACTCATCGCTTCTCATCAAATAATTTGCTAAGTAAAAATAAAACTGACTAGAAACAGTAGGTATAAACATATTTATACCTATCATATGTCTATCTACCTATCCATGTTTCTATGACAGTTATCTATATATAAGCATACAGTCTGTCTACTTATGTATCTATCACCGGTAACATGCTGGTTTCCTCTGCTCATAGTAACATATGTCGATATAACTCATGATTAGTTAAAATGGTTATCTTTTTTTTTTCTCTTTTTCTTTTCTTCTTTCTTTTTTGGTAAGACAGGAAAGAAACTTAAATTCATATAAAGAATACATGGCAGGGGCTGGAGAGATGTCTCAGTGACTAAGAGCATACACCACTGTAGCAGAGGACTTATGTTCAGTTCCCAGCACTCATGTCTACCTGAAACTTCAGCTCTAGGAGATCTGATGCCTTCCTCTCACCTCTGTGGACATTGCCCTCAGGTGCACTTTACACATACACACGCACACACACACACACACACACACACGCATGCACGCACACACACACACGCATGCACGCGCACACACACACACTAAATCTTAAGCATTCAAGGCAGCTGAGTGTGGTGCTCACACTACAACTTCAGCAGTTGGAAGATGGAGGATCAGGAGTTCAGGGATAGCCAAGGCTACAGAGGGAGTCTGAGGCAATCCTGATCAGTATGAGGCACTGTACCAAAAGACTACGAGACATAATAAATGATATATGAAGAAACAACTGACCCTTAAAAACAACCAAACAAACAACGATCAGTTACTGACCTCATCACCCATATGAGACTGAAACTCAAACTTCATTGGTGGACAGAAGGCAGCAGGGTACATCTCCATGAATCTCTGCTTGTCACTCCTTGGCTCTAAATTGTCAACAGCATTTTCAATAATGTCTAAGCCTTCATGTCTGGAGGTTTCAAGGTTGTACTCTGCCGAGAGATACGTTCTGAGGGCTCTGTTCAGACTTGCATGGTAGCCAAGATCACAGCACTTGAGAATATACAAGAACACAATATATAAGAACACAGATATAAATATTAATTCAAAACTGATTAAAGACCCAAATGTGTGACCTATGAGCATAAGACTCAGACAATCATGACATTGGATTAGGCACAGTTTTCTTGGATGTGACATTAAAAGCATATGACCAACCAAATGAAAGTCTATTTGGAACCCATCAACATTTATATCTTTCATGATTTAAAAGACACTGTAATAAAACCTGAAAGGACAGACCAGAATGAGAAAAATGTTTGTAAAGGAATGTGAGTCTAAATATATAAAGAACTCCCGCAACTCAATAACTCAAATTGTCTAAGTAGAAGAAAGGCAGTGTCTCTGAATAGAGACCAGAGAAGATAGAGAGAGGGTTGGTAAGGGTATTAAAACATGCTAGAGATCTCTGGTTATCTGGGAAACAGAGAAAAAGATAACCAGAGGAGGCTGGCCCTCACTCGGCAGTAATGAGCACTTGCTGCTTTTGCAAAGGATCTGGAATTAATTAGCAGCACACACGTGGTGGCTCACAATCATTTGTTAACTCCAGTCCCAGGGGATCTGATGCCCTCTTCTGGCTTCCGTGGGTACTGTATACACATGGTGCACAAACACATATAAAGGCAAAACCACCCATACACATAAAAATGGATACATCTTAAAAACAAAAAACAAAACAAAACAAAAAGACAGAGAAACTAGCTCACACACATCAACATGGATATTCAGAATGGTAGATGACAATGAGTACTGGAAGGATGTGGATAAATCAGAACCCTCATACACTGTTGGTGGGAGCGTAAAGTGGTACAGTCACTTTGTAAACAGTTTCTCAAAAGGTTAAACACACTGTTATTCTAAGACTCCAGGCTGGGCAGGTGGCTCAGTGGGTAACAGCACCAGGCTGCACAAGCAGAAGGATCCAACTTCATACCCCAGCACATGTGAAAACTACAGTGTGGCTGTGCATGCCCGTAACCATTGCACTGTGAGTGTGCAGAGACAGAACACAAGCTAGAGCCAGTAGCTCTGGGTTCAGTGGACACTTTGGCTCAAAGGAAGTGGATGGAGAGTGACAGGTAATGTGTCCCCATGCATATATAGCACACATATACAACACACACACACACACACACGTTGCATGCATACACACATGCTCACAACTCAGCATTTTTCCCTAGGTACAGATATAATAAAAAGAAAAATAACTTGGACTTGGATATTTATAGCAGCTTTAATCACAACAACCCGGAACAATGTAAATGCCTACCAATCAATGAATAGACAAATTGTCATATAGCCATCCATTGGAATAGTATTCAGCTAACGGAACAAAATTAAAAAAATAAAAAGGAACCAAATCTGAATCCATGTTACAACATGGAGGAACTTTTAAAATATGATGCTATGTCAAAGAAGCCAGTCACAAAGAACTATGCATTGTGTGAATCCATTTATGTAATGCATAAGAACAGATACATCTAGAGACAGGAGATACGTCGTGGCTGTATCATGATGGAGGATGGAAGAATTGAGGTGGGTGGTGAATGCTGAGGGGTGGGCAGAATTAATTTTTTTAGGGGTAACAAAAATGTTCTAAAATTGATTGTAGTGACGGGTACACAGCTCTCTAAATGTACCACATGCCAACAGTAGACTACTGTTGCGTGAGCGGAGTGGTATGTGAATTATACATAATAAAGCTTTCAAAAATGTAATGGCAGAGCCCAACAGCGGAAGGAAACAATAAGGTATAGTATCCAAGTTTCATTCACTCAATGCTGTGACTGATACAGCAATTTATTCAAATCCTTCTAGGAGACAAATAGGCTAAGTGGGATTCCAGATTTGCATATTTTATTGACGACTTGAGACTAATCAGAATTGTAGAGGGGAACAGGCTTGAGTCTGTCAAAACATTCAGAAATGCCTTCCCTTTAACTCCCAGCATAAAATTCTTAAATAGGGATGGCTGCTAAAGTCCTCTTAATATAGACAAGATTTGTTTCATATTCGTAGGAATTAAAGAGCTTTGAGAGGGCCGGATAGGTGTTTCAGTAGTTAGTAGCACCTAGTGCTCTTGCAGAGGATTGGGGTTCAAGTCCCAGCATCTACCTGGGTGGTTCACAACCGCCTGGAGCTCCAACTCCAGGGGAATCCCACGCCATTGGCTGCCATGAGCACCTGTACTCACACACACACACCTCCACACCGACATAGTTACATAGTTAAAAATAAAGGTAGTTTTTAAGGAAAGAGCTCTGAGGTCCCCCCACCCCACCCTGAGTCTTTATTGCCTTTACCTTTGTTCAACCCTCACGCATTTTAAGGAAATATGATGTTAAAAGTATGTAAGCCTGGAAATGAGCCAGCAATTACTGACAACAGAATTTGTTACATAAAAAAGAAAGGATAAATTCCTTAAAGAAGAAACACAACATTTTAAATAGACAAAACCAGGTCATCTCCATATTGCTCTAATGAAGTCAATCAACTCAGCTTGATTCAATTCAAATCATGAATTGGCCAGGTGCCAGGGACTGCACTAGGCTCCAGGCACATTAAAGCTGGGACATGGTGAAACACTTCCCATTCTCAAGGAAATGGGACTGAAGCTGTTCATTGATTGGCTGCTAAGATGGAGAAGACGGGGCATATGGGAGGCAGCCCTGGCACAGAGCAGGTCCTCCAGGCTATGATGCATCAGCCGTTGCAAAAAGGGACATATTGAATTACATGCACTTAGAAATGCCAAATGCCAGGCTGGAGGCATGGCTGGCTAAGCATGCCCAAGGCCCAGGTGTGTTTCCCCAGGACTGCAACCCAAAGTTCGTACCTCCGCTTTCAATTTCCAAATTATTAAAATAGGGTCTTTAAAACGCAGTTCTTTTGAAATTCTGCTACTCAAGATGAGATCAGCTGCAATAGCTTCACGAGGGGGCTTGCTAGAAATGCAGAATATGCCGGGTGGTGGTGGACACACACGCCTTTAGTCCCAGCACTAGGGAGGCAGAGGCAGGTGGAGCTCTGTGAGTTCAAAGCCACCCTGATCTACAGAGCGAGTTTCAGGACAGCCAAGGGTATAAAGAGAAAGTCTGTCTAAAAAAAAAAAAAACAAACAAACAGCAATAACAAACAAACAAAAAACAGGAAGAAAGAAAGAAAGGAAGGAAGGCAGGCAGGCAGGCAGAAGACTGGGCTTGGGATCTGACTCAGCTTGCTGCCAAGCCCGAGGATCTGAGTTTGAGCCCCAGGACCCACACATGGAAGACAGAACTGACTCCCACAGGCTAGTTTCTGAATTCCACATGCTATCTATGGCCTGTGCTCCCACACATCCGTACCAAATCACATAGGAAAAATACTTAGAAACCCTTTAAAATGCAGAATATCTGGTCCTACACCTGACCTGCTAATCTGGAATCTGCAGTTCAGGAAGGATGTATAATTGAATAATTAAAACACTGGAGACACTCCCCCAGAGCACTCCAATGATAGGGTCTCATGACCATGCCCTTTGGGGGGTGCTGTTTCCCCAAACTGACAAGAGGATTTGATAATACGATTTGATTTACAAAATCAGAAAACAGCTATGATGTCACAATGACAAACAATACAATTGGGAAGTGCAGCAATTGGCTCACCATCATTTATCTCCCGTGGAATCAGCTGCACCCAAATACAGAGAATGGCTCATTTTGATTAATTTGGAAATTCTAGTCTCCAATGAACAAAGACTTTTTGTTCCTCTTGCTTCTCCCAATCCATAATGGCTCCCTACAGCTTTGTATACATCAAAGGGATTGAAAAGTTCATTCTATCTTTCAATAACATCTTATTTTATAAAGACACGGGTTTGTAAAGGAAACGGACCTCATTTCTCTAACAGGTATTAGTGTTTAAAAACAGCCCACTATTCAAAAAGAAGACAGGCTCTTCTACCTGATTATAAGGAAACAAGGAGACCTGCTGCTTTATTTTATAAGTATTGATCTGGGTGGGAGAGTTAATAAAAAAGATGAAATAGAAAGAAGCAATGGAGAATGGCCTTTTATTCCTTACATGACCAGTGTTTCTTACAACCTAAAAGGGGAAGGATGAATGGCAGAAGGAAAAGGGGAAGGGAGGGAGAGGAAGAGAGAGAGGAGGAAGGGAGAAGGAAGGAAGGGAGGCAGGAAAAGAAAGAAGGGGAAAAAGGGGGAGAGGCCGAGAGAATTCTAACCCAACTGACTGGGTGCTTTGAAGAACACCTACTAAGTTTCCGTTATTCCCGACTTGAACACTTCACTCCATGAAATGACTAAAGCCTGGGGTGTTTTCTATTCCTAGAACAGCCACGTGGATTCTATCAGCATGTGATCTGGCTTCACCATGTCTTCTGAATGGGTTAGTGAAGCAGACATGTGCCTCAGCCACCCATCTCCTGGCCACGAAGGCACTTCCGGTCTTGCCCTCCCTCCTGTGTTCAGGTGACTTTTGACAGGGTGCTCATCAGCTTGAAAAGTCACCTCGTTGTCTCGATTTTGTTACATCTGTTATGTAGCATTTCCAAATTCTAGGTTTCTCAAGCATCTTGAACTTAGAAGAAAGAACAAACAGGAAGGAAAAGCTCTTCAAGGTTCCCTGAGAGCAAGCCTAGCCACAGAAGTCTCCTTTTTCTAAACCAGAAGCTGAAATGACATTGGATATGTTAGGACTGAAGATATTTGGTTAAAGAAGGTCTCAAGTAATTCTGTGGGGCTTATGAATTATTAATGAATATGAAAGGCTTCTGCACGAAGAGCTTGAGTGGTAGCCCAAGCACATTTAATAATGGAAGCACAGGAAACCAATAAACTATTTCATTCAAACAAAGCATCACGATTTGGGAAGATTAAGAAAAACTCTTGATGAATACATAAAATTATGAACCAAAAATCGGGAGAGTAAAGACTGCAGAAATCAAAAGTGTACATTAAAAGAAAAAAATCCTAAGAACCGACAAGATCCAACCTCCTATGTGCTAGTCTAATCAAAGCAGGCTAACTTCCTCAGCCCAAACAAAGGGTTGCAACCAACGTCAGACCAAAGATGAGATGTCTCCCTGCACTAAGGACAGTGACCAACACAATCACTTTGTTTTGTTCCAAACGCTGAGAGCCAGCTGAAGCTCCTCGGGGAGTTTTTTCCTTTCTCTCCCTCTCTGCAACCCCTTAGCACAGGCTCCATGACACATGAGCCCAGAATGGCAAGAAGTTGGATATTCCTGCTTCCCCAAGGACATGTGCAGGGCAGTCCTTGGAGCACGAAGAGGACAGTATCAAATGCCAGCCCGTGCGACTCCGGTAGACATGGGAACTGAGCAGGGAGTGGGGGTTCCATGTTATTGCAGAAGGGCTCTCCCTTCACTCCTGTAGATGTGAGTGGTCTTTTTCTCCTGATCCCTGCATCTGGATTCATTTCTAATGTAGCACAGTTAACTTTATTAAGATGTCCTGTAGATTTAATCATGAGCACTGAGATGGGCAGAGAGAGATGAAGAGCAGGAGTATTCCACACCCTCGAGTGGGCAGAGGCTCCCCCACGAGAGAGCTGCTGACCATAGGTGTGACAGGCACCTTTGACTGTTACCTTTGCCATAGACATTGGACAAAGACTTTTCCTATCCCTTATTTTGAGTCTTTTTGAAAAGTAGGACAAGCCAAGGGCACTACTATTCTAAATAAAGCAACTTTCATATGTCCACGAGTCGCTTTCAAAGGAGGTGAGCCGATGTTCCTGTGAAGAGAGTGGAACACTATTTTCTTCTCTAACTGTTTATTACTTTAACCCAGAAACCATAAACACAGTTTTGTAAGAATTAAGTGTCACATGGGACCAAGCCCCACATCTTAATTCCCCTAAACACATTTTATACACCTGTTTTCATGCCAGGGTTTCTGAGTACTCACAGAAAGCTGGCAATTCAATTCCTGTTGCTACTTTACCAACTATAGCCAAACACTTAATAAAAATGAAGTTTTGAGTTTTCCCCTGAACAATCAGAAGATCACAACAGTCCATCTCTGTGATGGAAATGGATACAATGTAGGAAACCGCACCAAGGCTGAAGCAAGACAGATAGGTCTCTCTAATGAATAGCTTCATGGTCACCTGAGGCATCTCCCATCCACCAGGCTCATTTTCTCAAGGGGGGGACAGACGACGACACAACTTTGTAACTAATGCAAATAAAATAGAGAGAAAGGAGATCAGACACAGCAAGCTGGAATAAATACAGGCCAGATGGTAAAAGTTACAGAGAAAAAAAAGGGTTGGAGGATCAGCATGGATCTGGGGGAAGGTTGCTGGTCTTTCTTTTAGGGTGTGACGTGTAATACGCTCAAGAGGATGGACTCAGCCTTGTAAAGTTGTGCAAAAAAACACAAAGGCCCCAAGCAAGGAAGTGCACGTGGGTCTGTGGAACAGATGGGCGAGCATAGCTGAAGCCTAGTAAATGAAGGCGATATGTAGAAGGAACTGGGGAGGGGGCAGGATGGGGAACAGGTGGGTACCAATTCATAATGGATAATTGTGACTATTTGGCTTCTAGTCTAAGGATATAGGAGGCCTCTGCAGAATTTCAAATATGACAACTGTCTGATTTCTGATTTTTAGTACTCTAATGTTTGGGAAGAGAATAGAGCTTTGGAGGACATGAGGGTGGGTTGTCAGGGTACATTTCTGGAAGGTACTGGAAACAATGCAGGCAGGTGATGGGAGTCTCTGCCTAGGAGTCAAAGAGTGTCCTAAGTGGTACCGAAGGTCTGGGACCTTCAGGAGGAAGAGATTATGGGATTTGCTGACGAATTATATGGAAGGAACCAGGGAACTGGGTGCCAGCCTGTCTTGGGCATGAAAAATTAGAAGAAAGTCGTCTGTGTAGAGTCTAGTGAAGGTGGGAACCAATGCTGCTTAGGGAGGTAGGTGTATTCAGCACGACTACACAACTGCCTGCCAGCTAGCCGGAAAGTCAAACCCTCATTGAAGCCCAGGAGGAGGTCAGAGCTGATGACACAAATCTAAGGCCACCAAATGGTACTTAAACTGAGAGGAAAAGAACAAAAGGCAGAGAACTGAGGCCACCCTTCAGGGACTTCCGTCACTCAGAGGGCCAGAGGGATATTGTCAAGACATCACTGGGGACTAGAAAAGGAAAAAACAAAAAACAAAAAACAAACAAAAAAACAAAAACAAAAAAACTCCACAAAAAAACCAAAAGCCAGTCCTCATTTCAGGGCTTTATCGTTGCAATCCAGGCACACCTGGCCCCGCCCCTCGGGGACCTGGCAGAGTGCCCACGCCAGAATGCATGGCAGGCAGCACCCTGGCTCTATTGGCAGGTGCAAAGGTTCTTTTAGGAGACAAGCTCCGCCCACTCCTGCTCTTTCTCTCCACCATTTCTCTGAGGAGGCAGACAGAACTCTGTCTCTTTGTCTTCCCCCCTCTTTCTCTCTGTTCCCCCTCTCTCCCTTCCCCCACACCCTCCCCTTCCCCAATAAAACTTTACTACACTTAGGCCTATGACACACTGGAATAAACTTTTAATGCCTTCGGGTAATCAAACTCATTTCAGTTTTTAAGCAGCCCTTAAAAATTGCAATGAAGCTGGGTGGTGGTGCAAACCTTTAATCCCAGCACTCGGGAGGCAGAGGCAGGCGGATCTCTGTGAGTTTCAGGCCAGCCTGGTCTCCAGAGCGAGTTCCAGGACAGCTAGGGCTGTTACACAGAAAAACCCTGTCTGAAAAAATGAAAAAAAAATCACAATGGATTTAAATCATACCAAAATTAGTCTATATGATTGCTACGATGTGCTAACCCACTGAACAGGATCTCTATAATCTTTCTAATAAGAATTCAGGGCTAATGGGAAACAGAGTGTCTCTCTCTGGCAGGGTTTCACAGATAACTCTCAACAGCATCGTGTTGGGGGGGGGTGGAAATCTGACTAATTAAGGAGCCTGAACTCTGAATAAGTTGCTTTCTAATGAAGCATAGGTCCCAAGAAACAAAAAGATAAGGCTAAAAGCTTTAGCATAACTGATTATTCAGAAATGATAAACTAAAGGCAGCGGGGGCTCTATGCTGCAATCTAATTTCAGTCTCATTCTGTGTAAATGGCCAGGAAAGCATGTGTGACAGATATCCGTATGCAGAAAATTGGCCAGAGCAGGGGATTATCTCCTGGAAATACTCCACGAGAAAGGCTGAGCCTTCAAGCTTCTAAGTGAGCCTCAACCTTTCTAGGGAGAAGCTAGGAAACAGAACTTTACTGAAATAATGACAACTAATTATTACTGGGCATGTCCTTGGTGACAAGGGACCAATAGTATTTTATCATTGAGGACTTAGTTTCTGTGATACATCTTACAAGTGTGGATTTATCTGGAAAGACTCAGTTATTTCTAAGAATTCTAAATTTACAGAATGGTGGATTTGACTATAGATTAGGGAATCCTGCCGTTAAGTACTTAGCTGAGCATAGTGGTGCACGCTTTTAATCCCAGCACGCTGGAGGCAGAGGCAGGCAGCAGATCTCTGTGAGTTCAAGGTCAATCTGGTCTTCATAGCAAGCTCCAGGCCTGCCAGACTGCATTCTTGGCTGAGATTGCTCAGTGAGTAAAGCACTTGTTGCTCAGGTCCAAGGACCAGAGTCTGCATCCCTAGGACACACAGAATGTTGCATCCATGGCTAGGTCAAATGTAGAGACAGGGGACTCTCTGGAAGCCCATGGGCCAGTGAGCCTGGTAAATGCAGCAGGGAAAAAAAGACTCTTGTCTAGCGTGTGTGTAGGAAGTACAGCAAGTCTGGGTTCTATCAGTGATAACCTCAGGTGCATGAGCACGGTGCTTCCATCATGGCTTGAAGAGTTTTAAATTTTCTATAGTCTACATGTGCTGGTCCTGAACTAATAAAATAACTTAAAACACACATTGTATGGAAAATCATTGACTTTCTGTCATATGAAGAAACCTACTTATGACCATCTGTCATAGCGAATTTATTAAACATGGACGTGAGAAGAGATGGGTGAACTGAAGATTTTGTTTTAATAAAAAGGCCTGCCTCTTCAATTCTCTGCCTTTATGATGCTACGACTTACTAAGATGTATTTACTGACTTTCATGTCATTTCAACTGTGAGTTAAAGACCCTGTAAAGCAAGTCTCCCCATGAATATCAGATAGCACAGAATATAATGTACATCGTTAAATAAACTCACATAGCATAAAGGATTCAAGGGACCTTTGCATAATAATCAAGCTGTTTCTTTTCTACCAGTAAGGGTCAAGTTTAATGGGTTTTAGGATAACTATGATTATATGCAAAAAAAGGGATCTTACAAAGTAAGCAGCCATTTTAAAAGGTCCACATTCACGGGGCCTTAAAAAAAGTGAACCAGGAAAATTATTCTCTTTCATCTTAGAGTGTTCAGTTTTAGCAGACTCTGACAGCCAACCAATTTCATGTCATTTTTTTCAAAACTCCATATTTAAGTCATGACTTCTGGGAATCGCTCACATTCTTTAATTTAAGGTTGATCTTTAAAAGTCTAACTTTTGAGAAGATTGAAAATCACTTGGCACGTTTAACCGCTATCTATTTAGAGCAGAGTCAATTATATCTGGAGGTTAAAAACATCTGAGTTTGGGGTCTGGGGAGATGGCTCATTAGGCAAAGGGCCTGCTGCTCAAGCATGAAGACTAGAGTTTGGTTCTCCAGCGCCCATAGGAAAAGGGCAGACACAGCAGTGTGTGCCTGAAATTCCGGCACTGGGGAGGAAGACCCCTGGGGCTTGTTGACTGGCTGTCTTAGTCCCCGGTCTGTTGCTGTGAAGAGACACGACGACCAAGGCAACTCTTATAAAAGAAAACATTTCATTGGAGGCTGGCTTACAGTTTCAGAGGGTCAGTCCATTAGCATCATGGCAGAATGCTGGAGAAGTGGCCGAGAGCTACATCCTGATCGGCAGGCTGAGGGAGGGAACTTGGGACTGCCATGGGCTTTTTGAAACCTCACAGACACACTTCCTCCAACAAGGTCACACCTCCTCCAAGAAGGCCACGCCTCTTAGTCCTTCTAATCCTTTCAAATAGTGCTACTCCATGACGACCAAACAGTCAAGCCCTTCAGTCTTCCTCCCATGAAGTTCCCACAGTCTTCAAAACACACACTGGGCGAAATCGTTACTCCCTTCAAACCCTTCACTGGCTTCTTAGCGCACTGAGCAGAGTCCAGACCCTGCACTGACTTGGTGTCTGTCAGTCTCTTGCTGCCCTCACCTCCAAACACACCATTTTCACTCGCTGAGATCCAACGAGACTGTCTACTTTCAGGATCGCACTAGCACCTTGTGCTTGCAGAGAGGCGCACATCAGCCTCCAGAACAGACCTCCGCCTCTGTAGCCTTCATCCAGCCAGAGCTTCTGTGTGTGTGTGGGAGGGGGGAGGATTCTGCCCTTGCATTGGGTGCTGTGTATCTCCCATCTGATTACTTTTTGGCTCAAATATCAGGACTTTCCCAGCCAAAAACACTCATGGCAATATCTTACATTTCTTTTTGCTTGGTTGATTTGAGACAGGGTCTCACTATGTCACCTGGACTGGCCTGGAACGGAACTCACTTTGTAGACAAAGTTTATCTCGAATTCACAGAGATCAATCTGCCTCTGCCTCCCCAGTACTGGGACTAAAGGTGTGTTCCACTATGCTTGGCTATCTTATATTTTTTTTACAGTGCTATCAGTACTAATTTTAAACATGTACACACATCACACACAGACCCCTCCACACACATATAGACAGGCACACATATATGCACATCAGTTTATAGTTTGTCTCAACACATATGTAAAGAACACAATGACAAGGACTTTGTTTTCTTCACTGGAAGAATCCCAGTGTCAAGAATAATGTTTGAGTGAGGTTATCCACAGCTCTTTAGTCCCAGACAGCACTATTAGCTGTGGACTGTGCTCTTAGCAGTGACTTAAGCACTTAGCTCATGGGTGTTTAAGCAACATGTTCAAGGCCCTAGAAACCTTAGCATGTGTTTATAAATATGTATTTATTGCATATGCTTACATTTATTTATATATGCATATACTTATGAATTTCTATATCAAGGGACTGGGATGTAGCTGTGAGGTCTTGGGTTTGTTCCCTAGCACTGACAAAATAATAATGCAAAACCAACCTAGAAAAGAAGTGCTCAGTGTGGGTTTGGTACTTGTAGGAAGGAAATTCTTTGCAATATGTGCAGTTTTTCTCTTGTCAAAACTGGCTTAGCCTTCGAGGGCACATGCTGCACGTATACACATGCAGGCAAAGACACTCATGCATATAAAAGTGAATCAAATCTGAATTTCAGATAGTAAGGACTGTGTGTGGGTTGTGGCTTCTTAGAGTTTTCTTTTGTTTTCTACAGTGCTGGAGATCAAACTTAGGGCTTCACACATGCTGGGGTAAGGATCTACACCACAGCAATAGCCCCAGGCTTCACACAGGCTAGAGCAATGATTTACCCCTCAGCAAATAGTCTCAGGGCTCCCTACATGCTAGGGTAACAGCCCCAGCCCAGTAAATTAGTTTGAGATGATACAGTTAGACTAGTACCACAGCATAGTTTGAAAACCGTTTTCTATCCTTTCTGGCTGAGTCCCCCAGGATAACAACTTGCCATTAGCAGTTTTAGTTTGCAATTATGCTTCATCCTATGCGTCTTACAGCTGACCATGTCAAAGTATCATTCGTGGTTTTGTTGGATTTTTTTCTGAGCACTACATAAAATGCATTATTCCAATAAATGATGGTGTTTTTTCTCATTAATGGATGACAGCTGGTGTGTACAAACCTTCGAGTACTTACATCAATTAAGTCCGAGAGATCGTGAATATAATACTTGAACACGGAGGCATTGGTTGCCTCGAGTGTTAGGAGATATTCGTTCCGTGCTTTAATCGACTTCAGCTTATTTTCCGAGTATTTTGCTTGTCTCTGGTAATTAAGATGACACAGGCATCAGGAAGGAAGGCCAAGTCTTTTTAGTAAGACAGAAACTCACTCGGGTTTTCATTAATGTCAGCAATTTATTCCACTATAAAAGCTATCCTCCAGGGACTTTGTGGAACGTACATTTTGAGTGCAACTTAAATAACAAACTAAAGTTCCCCGGCTCTGGGAATAACAACGATGTTTTTGGGCTCCAGGCCCATTTTCACTGAACTCTTTGTTAATACTCCAGTACTCCAGATTTGTCCTAAATACTTGGCATTCACCACGCAATGATGTCCAGCTGTTATGACATAATTTCATGTGTCTTGAACATCCTTCATCCCCACGGGAGGAAATGCATGTCTTTTCACAGTAATTCACCATGTGTGTCTATTGTTGGCATATCAGCGCTTTTTAGGACTGTCTTGTCTCCTCAGATGAGGAACCCAGGACTCTGCAATGTAGCTTTTCACACCTACCTTTTCCTTCATTTTTTCAATTTTCTTTACAGAGCTACGCCGTTGATGCCTCTCTTCTAGTCTGATATGGAAGACGGGATCGCCGGACCGCCCGATTTGCTTCTCCTCTTGTTTCTCGGCTTCTTTGAGTTTGCTCTCTGCACTGATGCTCTCTGCGTGGTACATGTGGTACGTCTTCATCACCTGTGAAAAGTGACCCAGATTGTTAGCCTCTGCCTGCAGCTTTCCCAGTGAACAGGACCTGCTATAAGGTGTACATGTTAAAAAACACCGCCTCCCGACTGGTGGGGGTAGGGGGTAAAGCCAGACTGAATTTTGATTCCTGCTTCTGTACAATTCACCTGCGGGGAAGAGTCACTCAGGGGACACTCTCTGATGAAAAAATGATTTACAGAGGCTTATGTGTGGCTTTTCTACCTATGCAAACTTCTCTTACGTGCGAAAAGCGTGCTCCCCACATCTCCTCTATGTCATGAATTGGCAGCATTGCCTGTCTATTCTCAGATACGTTTTTACCCGAACCAACTCCACATCACTACAAGCCTCACTTAAAGGACTTCTATCGAGCCGGGCGTTGGTGGCGCACGCCTTTAATCCCAGTACTCGGGAGGCAGAGGCAGAGGCAGGCGGAGCTCTGTGAGTTCGAGACCAGCCTGGACTACCAAGCGAGTTCCAGGACAGCCTCCAAAGCCACAGAGAAACCCTGTCTCGAAAAACCAAAAAAAAAAAAAAAAAAAAAGGACTTCTATCGAACAAAATCTATTTGTCAAGATACCGACATAAATATTAAGGTTCATACATAGTGAGACTCACAGTATAAAAATGGTTTCTCTGTTCACAGAGGAATACTTTCTATTCGGTGTGGAAAAACAAATGATACAAAAAGGAGGTTACAAAAACAAACGGAAAGCAATGACAACACTGTAAAGATCTGGCATATAGTCAAACGCATACCCTGCATTTTAAAATACCACATGTTATTTCTCCTGTCAAAATCTGGGATCAACCAACCTAAATAATTTTAATGGGTTTTAAAATAAATATATTGTGGTGTAGTATTTGTTAGAATGGGTGTGGGCATGTGTGCAGGGGTGTGTGTGTGTGTGTGTGTGTGTGTGTGTGTGTGTGTGTGTGTGTGTGTGTGTAGGCCAGGACTGAGTGTTTTTTCCTCACAGGCTCTCCTACTCTTATGCTTTCAAGATGGGGCCTCTTAGCAAACCTCAAATTCAGTGATTTGGCTAGCCTTACTGGCCTGTGAGTTTCAGGGCTCACCCCTTGCAATGCTGGGATTCCAGGCATCCCTCCCGTGAACAGCCTCTTAAATGTTACATGGGTTCTTGGGGACCGAGCTCAGGTCTTCCTTGACTGAGCCAACTCTCCATCTGAATCACCAAATGTTGTAAAATGCATGTTTAAGGCTGTGCAGAGAGTCCCTAAGCGCCTGGACCATACTCGACTAACTTGCTACTGTTGGCTGTGTTAGGATTGGGTTATGTCAAAACCTTCCTGTGTACACTGTCTTATCTTGGGAACAACATATCCAATTAGTCTGTTAGTAAAATTTAGGAATAAATGGAACACAAAAAGTTTTACAGTACATTTTTTCTATGGATATGATAAGTTCACATACTAAATCTTCAATTATTAAAAAACCTTGGGTACATTACTGTTACAAAAATGTTCATGAACACACTTGTGGCCACCTAGGACAATTTCCTTAAGGCTAAACTGTCGTGTTAGGAAAATTGTGTACATGTTTTTGTCTGACTTTGAAATGCACTGCTAAGTTTATACTCTTTAATTAAAGAAAAAAAAAACAAGTTGATTTACAATCTCTCAAAGTACTCCAAATAACTAGCCTAGATATTTAGTAAACATCTTTCTGGATAATAAATCTATGTGTTATTCTTTAAATTAATTAAAAATATTATGTGTTGTGTATGTGCGGCTGCCCCAGGCAGCTAGAGGCATTGGGACTCGCTGGAACTGTAGTTATGAGCAGGTATAGGCTCCCTTCCACGGTGGCTCAGAACTGAACCTGGGTCCTCTTCAAGAACTGTGTTTTCAACTCTCCAGTCTTAGTGCTCATTGCTCTTATAATAATATCTATTTATAATTTCCATGTTGCTACCTATAGAAGAAAAGTAGTAAGGTTTTAAGAAATTTCCCCTGAAAATGACAGTTTCCTCATATAATTTTAATGCTGTATGCAGGGTTAGGTATCTGGGAAAACTCAAAAGGCTTGTACTTTGTGTACAATTACATTTGCTAAGAGAAATAATACCCATAGGCGTGATGCTTCAAATACAACCGAGGACGTCTGCATTTGCAGGAGGAGGATTTTGTTTCACTCACTAATAACCAAGTTATCCAGAGTTAATTTTGTAACTAAGGTATAGTTGGTCAGGAGTTGAGGTAAAAGTAATGTTTTAATGTAATAAACCTCCCTTTTCTCATTTGGAAAGATGAGTTTTAAAATAGGTTGAAACCTGGATGTCTCATTGGAATAAATGAACTCATTTAAGTGGAGCCATACAAAACCATTGTTTCTCTAGGCTGGAAGAAAAGGTAGGAAGTGAACACTTCATTGAGATCCAGCAGCGCACTCTCAGGACGACTGTCTGGGAGAGTAAAACCTGGGGCCAGTGGGGATTCTTGCTACGGTCATCTGTGATCATCTCTTTAAATCCGTGCAAAGTCCATACCGAGCAAATCAGAATAAAGCTTAACTACCCCGGTGCTACTGGAAAGTTGTCTGTTTATAATAATTACTAGACCTGGAGGAAGTCTGGTTGGCCACTCTAGTTTGAAAGCAAAGAAAATAGCATTAGGAAGCAGCTGGGCAGCTAGGGAATAAAAAGGGAGTCACCCCGCAGCTGGGCAAACAGCGAAGTCAATGAATCGACTACACACCTTGCGTTTCAAGGCTGGGCTCTGTTTATATTCCCTGCCTGGAGTAAACCCACATACCATCTAGGCCCCTGTGCCAGTTCCATCTTAAAATGACAGCATAAGAATAATTCCACACATGTACACATACTCCACTCTCAGAACTGCTTAGCTCTCTACTTTCCCTGCTCATACAAAGTTAGAAACAACAGCACCCGCCCGCCCCAACTGGAGGAATGGGCAGCCTAAACAGTGCTGGGCATCTGAGGATTTCTTTTTAAGGCACCACTAAGAAAAAGACCCGTCTTTGTAAGTCTTGTGTTACCTGGTTACTGAGGGCTAGATTAAGCACGTTTAATTTGCACAAACTAAGCAAAGTGTACAATAAAGTAGCCTGAGCCTAGTTCTAGCATGGTGTGTGATAAAGGGGCACACTTGAGTCTGAACTATAAGATAGCATGAGTGTGTGTGTGTGTGTGTGTGTGTGTGTGTGACCATAATGGAAGCTTAGCGTGATAGTTCAGGGTCATGTTACCTAGTTCAACAAACAACTTTCTTTGTTTGCCTTCCCAGTTCGACTCAGGGTTTCCACTCTTCTCTTAAGTGTTAAGTGTTAGGGTGAATGAATTATTACTATTATTATTGTTATTATTATTATTATTATTTGGTTTTTCGAGACAAGGTTTTTCTGTGTAGCTTTGGAGCCTGTTCTGGAACTAGCTCTTGTAGACCAGGCTGGCCTCAAACTCACATCAATCCACCTGCCTCTGCCTCCCAAGTGCTGGGATTAAAGGTGTGTGCCACCACTGCCCGCTAAGGGGTGAATGAATTTTTAAATGGGGAGGAAAAAAATCCTCAAAGCCTTTTAAGAAATCTAACTGCAGATAATGAACACAGGTACAAATTGCATGATTCATAATGGAAGTTGACAGAAACCAAATGTGCTTGTAGTTAAAACAGCACACAGCCCCCCCGCTTTTCAGAGAGAAAAAAGAACTTTTATATTTTTTGAGGTGCAGTTCGAACAGGCATGGCAAGGAAAATATCAGCTTTTCCTTCGGCTAATGCGAACATACCCTTTACATACCAAATGACCCCGTGGGCATATATCTATTTAAATGTAGTCTCAGAGCACATTTCTCCACTTTAATTCTTTTCTACTAAAAGCTGATGCATACAATCAGCAAACTGGAGTTAACCGTAGAGAAAAAACAGTCCAGTAGGACTCTATCCTGAGTGTTGTGGATCAGTGTGTGTGCTGTGTGTGCGCTGTGTGAGCGTGTACGGCATGTGCCTGTGCAGGTGCACTTGTGGGGACCAGAGGATCGCACACAGCATCCACTTCTATTACTTCTCACCTCTCTTCCTTGAGACAGGGACTCCCACGGGACCCGGAGCTGGATCAGAAGGCAGCAAGCCCCAGCCATCAAGCCCCAGCCATCCTTCTGTCTCCGCTCTCCCACAGGGTCAGGGTAACAGGTGCATGTGTGAGTGATCACACTGAGCTTTTATGTAGTCCTGGGGATTTTTCCTTAGGCCTTAGCCACTGAGCCATCTCCCCAGGCCCATATTATGTAAATTTTTTGTGAGCCTGGGAAATTTTACATCATGACTTTTGCATAGATACTGCTGTTTTTTTTCCTTATTGAAAGGCCCAAGACACTTACCCGACACTACCCTTGTATTTTAAGTCATAATAGTTAAAACATCTGTCCTATATTTTAATATTCCATATAAGAAGTTATTGCACATCTGAAAGTGACTTGCATGTTGGAGAAGACTATAGTTTCAACTTTGACTTCTGGCTCAGAAGTTAGAAACATGGATGGGAACAATGGATCACCAGTAAATTACTCAGGTTGGAGATTATTAAATACCTTCCTGCTTACCTTACAGAGTTATTGTGGATTCCACAGTATGTGTCAACAATTATTAAACTTTACTGAGTATATACTATGTATATATCTATGTTTACAACATATACACCGTCAGTTATGATATGTGCACATACACACATATGTATTTAGCCTCTTAAGCACTAGAAAATGCTTACTACCTGCTAGATAGCGTTCTAAGTGCCTTGCTAATTTTTCTAGTCACTCTTTGAGAGGTATATTCATTTTTAACCCTTGCTAATATTTCGACGCATCCTCCTCTAAGGCGAATTTAAATCCCGTTTCCTGTTCTATAGGTGGAATTTAAATCCCGTTTCCTGTTCTATGGGTGGAAAAACCTTTTTCTTCCAACTATCTCGACTTACTTATTGATGGTGCTCATACTGCCTGCCATGCGTTACAGATTCCATGTGTCATCCAGTATCATGGCTTATCTTGTCAAATCAGGTAGGATACCAATAAGAGAGTCCTGTGTGCCTCCAGAGCCTTAATTCTACCTCAGACACAAGGCAGATAATGGAGACATCTGACGAGGAACAACGAAGGCCGAGAGCTAATGACTGAGGTATGCCTGGCACCTTTTTCATCCCCAGCATCCAAACTAGCACACCGCTAAACACCTGAGATTAGATGAGGGTTAGGTTCAAAACCATCTGTGGAATACAGTGTTGGTTACTTTTCTGTTGCTGTGATGAAACACCGTGACCAAAAGTGCATTGTGGGAGAAAGAGTTTAATTTTGTTTTAGGGTTCCAGAGAGATAAGAGTCTGTGATAGCGGGGAGAGACATACCGGCAAGGCAAGCAAGCATGGTGGCAGCAGCAGGAGTCTGAGATCCGAAGCTTTGAACCCTCGAAGCTGACCACCTGTGCTGCACTTCCTCTGGCAAGGGACCACCTCCCACTAACCTCTCCAAATGAAGCCACCAACAGGGGACCAAGTGAGAAACCATCTGCACCTATGGGGGACATTTCTCATTCAAGTCACCACAAAGAGTTAGAATGAGAATTGTGGGCCCCTCTGAATAATATGAATTCTGGTTTGTACTGGTTTGGCAAGGGAAGAAGATGGCGTCAAATATGTTTCTGACAGTAATTATTTCCTAACTCCACAGCCATTGGTCACCAAAAGTTCTGAGAAACATGAGCCAACATTCCGTGTGAAACACACACACACACACACACACACACACACACACACATGCACGCATGCATGCACACACACGGCTCCAATTGTAACTGAGTTTCTGCAAGTCATCATTCGAACGGGCCCACCGCTGGGAGCACAGCTTTGGAAGTCCATCACTGTTGTTTCACAGGAAGCACTAAGGCTCAAGGTGAAGGATGGGCCACTGAGACACCTTCAGCTGCACCAGAAACTTAAGCTTGGGAAGCCAGAGCCCTCCAGGGGCTTCGGGAGCCTTAGCCTCCTGAGTTCGGCCTCCACTCAGCCATGCTGTGATGATGAACCTTACTCAGGGATATCTATCATTCTAGTGACTTTAATTAGCTCCCAAACTGATTATTGATCAATCATCAAGGGCTCATTAGGGAGGAAAGCTCAGAATTCTCTGGCAGTGCGGGGCTGACATATAGAGACGCATGTGCTTCTGTGTCGATTGCTACATTTGAATTCAAGGGAGGTGTTTGTCATGTTCAAAATGCTAAACTGAACAGTAATTTTAAAATGTTAATATTAATTACAATTACTTTATAAGACTTTGCTCCTTTAATAAAACCATTTAGTGAAAAATGGGCAATTTGGCTTACAAAGGATAAATTATTTTATGCCTCATTAAAAAGAAAATGTTTCTATTTGTAATGAGAGAAAACGGTACAAATTAATCTTAATCTGAGCCTGAGCTACTTTCAGCAGTTATTCGAGCAGTTTCTAATTTAAGGCTTTGAGTCATGGCCAAGCATTACTGGTTCTATTCATCTCCAAGGGCTTTCTGATGAGCATGTATACTCAGCCCAAACCTCTCCAGCCCCTTCTGTGTGCCACAGAGAATCCTTGTCCTGTGTCTTCATTAATATATCACTTCATCACGTGGTCAGTGCTATATAACACATATACGACCACATGTGATGTTTTATTCTCATTTATATTAGCTGCTTTTAGCATATAAGATACATTTTCCTAAGTACAAAAATAATACTAAAATCTGTACTTCTCATACGAAATTTCATTTTACCTAATAAACTCTTTCTTCAAGGTTATTTCCCATTACTGCAGATTAAGTGTTTCACTGTAGATGGGTAAAGAGGTGGGGGCTAGAGATTTCTTAAAAGCCCAGTTTAGTCAACATCCATTTTACAATCACGATCTGACCCACATTCTTGTAATGCCACAGGGGCATGGCGTCCCCCTCAGTGGCAGTGTGCTTTCGCCCACACACCCCTTCCGTGTGGAGTGTCTTCCCCAACTGTCCTTTTTCACTAGAGGAAGATGTGGGTTTCTTTGTGAGGTCTCTGGAAGGGAGGTGTCTCTTCAGTCTGGCCCCTAACCCCGCACATAGGAATGTCCCACTAGAAGGTGCCTGGTTCGGTGCCATCAGCGCTGTGGGCAGTCACCCATTGCCCCCAGGCTTTCATGTCCGCTGAGCCCCCGACCCCTCAAGCCAGTATGCGTGTGACTTGCACACCACAAAGACAACAACCCTGTAGCAGTCTTAGGGCTGAGACGATAACTCTTGGAGTACCTTCCATTTAACTCACTCAGGGCCCAGATTCTGAGATTTCTAGATGAGCGCCTCCATTCTCTTAAGTCCTGCGACGTGGCAAATCCTAGTGCTGCTCTTTGCACATACTTCCAGCAAAGATACCCTCTGTCAAAACAAGCCCACTGTCGTAAAGACAGTTCGTTTTCTTTCTGGGAGACTGATAATTAGGCTCAGGAATCAGGCAGTCAAGTCCAAAGCCTAGTCTTGCTTCTTAGTTTTGGCATCTCTACACCAGGAATAAGAGAAAGCAGAGAGAGGGTCACTGTATATACAAAACAAATATAGCCCGAAGGTCTTGAGATCATAGCCAGCACAGTGAATGCTTAATGCTACTGCAATTAATAAAACGTCTCAACCTTCTTTCATATCTGCTGTGGCCAGGTTTCCTCCATTCTAACATATTTTAGAATCCTACCTCCCAAGGTCATGGGATTAGGGGGACAATCTGGAGTGGTTAAGTCATGGGGGCGGGGTTGTCATAAATGGATTGCTGCCTATACATGAGGTCTTAAACTGGCCCTGCCCACCACATGAGGACATAGTGAGGTGCTATGAGCTAGAAAGAAAGGCCAGGAGGCCCTAAGCAGACAGTGAAACCCATGTATGTTATTATCTTGTACTGCCCTCAGCCCCCAAGTCATGAGAAACGAATTTCTGTTGTTTCTGATCCAACAGAGTTTTGTTACAGCAGGCCCAAACAGAATCAGTCACAGTAACTATATTACAAATCCACAAGTGCCCTAACCCAGGCAATGCTCACTTGCATATTCCTACACATTTGGGAGAGGCTGTGGAGCAAAGGGATCTTTTTGTTGTTGTTGTTTTGTTTTATGGATCAAAGAAACTGACCTACAAAGAGACTTAATCCTCGTGGAGTAAGTCAGTAACAGAGAGAGCCACTCACAAAGTTTGTGCAGTTTAATCTATTGTTTGTAGATGGAAGACACCTCCACCAGGGCCACCATGAACAGGGGTGGCAGGGGGTAAACACAGTTCTCTTCTCAGGCCTTCACTGTTGTGTGCGTGTGTGCGTGCATGCATGCGTGTGTGTGTGTGTGTGTGTGTGTGTGGTGCGTGCATGTGGGCGACAAAGGTTTATAGATGAAATACTTAACCAAGGACACAAAACACTTGGGATCTAGAAGTCAAAAAACTTCACTCACCCCCAGTGCTGCTGTGACTTTAACAAAAATGGAAAGGCTATAAGGGAATCCTTTTCTTTTGAAGAATGGTCTGAAATTTGACACCCAGCCCCTAAATCTCAAACTGAATGCTTCTCAGTCTGTGTGGAACATGAAAGGGAAGAAGAAAGGACCGTCCTTTGTTAATCTGAGCAAGGAAGCCTTTTGAGTTTTCAGCCTGCTTTTGACTGGAATCTAACTACTTTTTTTTTTAATTCTGTATGTATGCTCGTGTGTGTGTGTGTGTGCGTGCGCGCGCGCGCGCACGTGCACACATGCGAAGGCCAAGGGCCTGTGCCATCTGTCCTCAAAATCTCTCTGTACTTTTTTTTGGGAGACAGCCTCTCCCATTGAATCCCTTTTCGCAGGATGATTTACCAGGTTGGTGGCTCAGCAAGCCCTAGGCAGTCTGGCTCCTCCCAGAGCTGGGATTACAGGCAGAGGGCACTTGCTGTGCTTGGTGTTTCATGTGGGTGCTGGGGAACCACACTCAGGACTTCACGCTTGTGTGGCAACAACGCTCCCCCCTGGGCCATTTCCCCAGACCCTGCCTACAGTTGTCTTGAAGGCGTCCAGGCACCTGTCTTCTTCCCAGATGTGACTCCAGGGGAAATAGATGAATGGGTCATTGCTTTTCCCAGCTTTGACCCTGCTGTTCCCTTCCTTCACTGGATACCCGTGTCTCCCTTATCTCTCCCATTACTGCATCACTGTTGGAGGAAGTCTCTTGCCTGTGGCTCTTAACCCTCACTGCAGTTCTGCCTGTACTGCTCATCTTTTAGTGTATGTTGGTAGTCCCTTCTGCATCCCTGGGGGACAGGTTCCACAATGCCTCACAAAATCAGGGTGTGGATGCTCAAGCCCTTTACATTAAAGGGCCCGGTATTGGCACAGACTCTCTGGATCCCCCCTACATACTACACATCGTCTCTAGATGATTTACACTGTCTAGTGCAATGCAAATGATGGGCGCACACGTGTTAAACGGTGCTACTCACAGAACTGTGATGAGAGCATGGGGTCTATAAATGTTCAGGAGAGATGCCAGGTTTTAGACCATTTTTGACCCATGATTGGTTGACTCCACGTGGATAGGGTGTCCAACTGTCATGGTCTACTTAACTGCATCATCATTAATACAAGGTACAGGATGTGGGTTAAAAGCACAGGCCCAGTCTGGTCTGAGACTTCCTGTTGTCTTGGGCAAAGTGCTTCTGTCTCCCTGCCTCAGCTGCCTGCCAGAAGAGTTTAAAGAGTCATTATGCAAATGGCTCAGGCCAGTGCCAGGAGGAAGGCTACCTGTAATTACAATGGCTCTGTAACTACCCACGTGAAAGCCTGAAAGCCTTGGGAGGCCTCCCCTGCTCTGACACACGCCCACGCCTCAAAGGAACCTGTGTGCCTGTCTGAATTCAAGCCCCGAGTTTCATTTCCAACCTGGCCATGAATTAGTTCTGGGACTTGAGTAAATAATAACTCTGGGTTTTTGGTGATGCACTTCCAAAATGAGGAGTTGCTCATTTCTAGAGATTGATTTAGTACTAAAAATCTATCAGCCGGTGGCATATTCAATCCAGAATGCCACATGGGTTAGAAACCAGGTGCACTTAGGTAGGTTGAAATGGATCACCAGATACGGTTGATTTAGATCTTGATTTCCTTGAAATGGTTTGTTTTCTTTCTACTGAGAATAATTTCTTGTCCATTTTTCAGAAAATAAATTTATTCTATATTGTGGAATGTTTGTCTACACTTTGTGAAGATGTGTCACTGTGATTGGTTTAATAAAGAGCTGAATGGCCAATAGCTAGTCAGCAGAGAATAGGTGGGACTTCTGGGGGAGAAAGAGAATTTTGGGAAGAAAAGAGGTGGAGATACCAGCAAAACTTGAAACAAGTCAAACGTATGGTACAGAAGAGAGGCAACTGAGCCATGTGGCAGAATACAGATTCATAGAAGCAGGTTTATTTGTTATAAGAGCTTAAGCTAAGCTTAAGAGAAAAAGCTAAGGCCATAATTAATAAGAAGTCTCATGTTGTTATTTGTGAGCTGGCTGTCCAAAGAAAGTCCAATTACAATTTTATGTTCTGGTAAGTAGTAAATATATTTGATATTATATTTATGACATATATATTATGTACCTACATACATAGGTTTGAAGAACAATGGCAAGCAAAGTTCAACAATTTAGTTACCCAATTAAAATAAATCCAATTAAGATATCTATCCTTAACAGATTCTAATCATTTAAAAGCCATAATTCTATAGTTTGGAATATAACAATTTAAATAAAATGCTTCATTATTGGCAAATATTCCTAATATGAAAATTCTTTAGTGCTTAAATTTGGGGAGAATAAGTTCATATTGTTCACTTAGACTGTCATAGTTGTGTCTGTGTATTTGCGGTTCAGAAGCACCAACCAAAAATAATGTTCAAATCTCTTTAATAAAATGAAAACTCCTAGCAGGAACTAAGGGGCACTCAGCATCCTTAACTAGCAGAATGTCCTAAACAGTGTCTCTGTAAAGTTGCTACCCAACAACTGTGGTCCAGGACCCAGGCAACACTAACTTTGTAGACTGCAGTCATTTGGGGATGAAAATGAAGCAGGTCAGATTTGCTGACCTCCCTGAAGGCTTGTACACAGACAGCCACATGACACCCACACCTTTTTGTTTCAGTACGAGTAGATTAGCAGCCAAAACCAGGGCAGGAGTAATGGAAAGAGTCCCTTGTCCGTGATCTCTAAAGAGGCTGCTTTTGAAAAATCTTCCCAGGTAACATCAGTGGGCATGTGATATTCCAGCGACGGGTTCCATGTGGGAGATTTCTATATATTCTTTCTTCCTTATTTCCCTCTGTTCAGGGGTTTGCTCTGGGACCCAAAGGAATGAATTTTCTTTTTCATTATAGAAATATATTCTAAGTATTCAAAATGCCCCAAGGTAAAAAAAATACTTCATGGAAAAAAAAGTTCTTTGAATCTCTCTGAGAAAAATCCAATATAAGGCCAGCATCTTGGGCTTTTCGGGAACCTCTAACCTTGCCTGGGGCGTGCTTTGTCAGGAGTCTGTTGGCTCCAATGGGGGGGGGTTCCCGCCACAGTTCTGAGGCCAAATTTTCAAGGAAGGCCTAAAACAACAGCACCACTCCTCTCATCCCCGATAAAACAATAAAGAGAGCTTTGCATTTTAAAGGTTTTGAAGGGTTATGGGCTTATTAAAGCTTATGTTAAGGTCAGGGTGGATGCTGTCCTCACAAGTTTAGGTTCCTGAGAGCCTTTGGGATGATGTCCAGGACAATGTCTATCTGCCATTCATGTTGGCTGGACAAATAGGATTCAACGCAGAAGGAGGAAACAGAGGTGAGTGGATCAGGATGGTGGGTCTCAGCAATAGCCATTGTCTAAACACACATTTGGCACAGGGGATGGACAGCAGCATGGTCGAGCTAAGTGAAAGGCAATGTTTTCAGGTACCCTAAATGGACACACCCTAACACTAAGGTTGAACAGAAAAAGGAATCTGATCTACCAGTTCAGTAACCCACATAATAGTCTCAGAGCTCCATCAAGGCTTTGCAAGAAAACATGTTCTACCTCCGAATTCCTCTGCTCTTCAGGCTGGTCACACACACATGCATGCAGGCATGTACACATGCATGCAGACACAGACAGACACATAAGCAGACATATACACAGACACATGCATGCACACAGGCACATGCACAGAGATGCACACACACACATACACAGACATATACACAGAGATGCACACACACAGATATATACAGAGATACACACACACACACACACACACACACACACACACACACGCACACCATTTCTCCCTCTGGTTCTTTTGGCATCCTCCCTAAGGCAGAGGTCCAGTGGGCATGGATGAGTTTTAGAGGAAGAGCTGGGATTAGACTTTAGATGAGTCACTTACTGTCCGTGTGACCCTAGATCTAATCACTCAGTCTCGGTCCTGCTTGTAAAACTGAGATTCCGTCTGCCCCATTGGAGCCACGGGGCTGCTACATGAAATCAGCATTGAGATGAGCCAGCTCGAAGCTCAGGGTGGGTGACACCCATTTTCTCAGCTCTCTTCCTCATGATTTCATAGACCCTGAGGGTGGATTGCTTCCTTAGCATGGCTAGTCATGCGTGCTCCACTGACACACAAAGTGAGGGAGAATCCATTGCACACAATTAGCCATCAGTTTCATACGTATTTATCCTGGTGTTTGCGGGCATCTCCGTTAGAATTAGTTTACTGCAGACACTAAACCCTGCTCTGTAAAATGCCATAGATCCTTTGGAAGGTAAAGAAGGGTTAGCAGAAGACCAATAATTGTAACTCATAAGTTTATATCATATAACTCAACCTTCTGAGGCTTGGGCACTAGGACTGCAGTCAATTTGGGTCCTCTCACCCCGTGTCATAGGTTCCCTTGCCCAGTTCCCTAGAACACTCCTATTACTACTGATTTGGTTTTCTTAAGTAAGCTACCTACCTCCCTGGTTTCTTTCACAAAAATTCACTCTAAAAACAAACAAAACCCCAAAACAACAACAAAAAACACTTATAACCTCTAAATCTACTGAAACCCCCACCCCCAATTGAGATTGTCAACTGGACATTTAAAAATTCTAAACTTTTTGGAGCTCAAGTACTTGAAAAGTCTATGCAAAAATTCCAAAACTGGACCTGGCCCCAAGCAGTGTGGATAACAAACTCAATTTGCATATACAAAAACCCCCACAACTACCTGTGATTACCAGGTGACATTTTCCCTCATCGCTACATCTATCCATAAGACAGACAAGGACAGGTTACCCTACTGATGACCAAGACAAGGGTGTCACTAAGGGGCAGGTGTTTACCCACCATCCCGAATGCTTTCCTTCTCTTAGCATCTCAGTGCCGTATCATGCATTCATCTATTTTTGTTGTTTATCTCTTCTCACTAGCACTTGATCTGTTTGCATTCCTGGCTCTCTCTCCAGTGTTTGGAATGGCTCCTCGCACAGGAAACAGTCAAAAAGTCTTGAATGAATAATTAGTCTCTGTAACACTCACTTTACAGTAAGTCTAAGAGTTGGGTTTTATGATTACCACTGCAGATGAGGAACGGAGGCAACAGTGAGAAAGTTGTGGATTAATAAACGTCTGTCCCGCTCCTTCTCTGAAGCTCTGTTTTTTTGAGACAGGGTTGCTCTGTATTGTTTTAGAGGCTGTCCTGGAACTAGCTCTTGTAGACCAGGCTGGCCTCAAACTCACAGAGATCCGCCGACCTCTGCCTCCCGAGTGCTGGGATTAAAGGCGTGCGCCACCACTGCCCGGCTCTCTGAAGCTAATCTTAAATGCTGACCTGACAAAGTCAAGGGCTGCCTGGTTATTTTGTTAAACATCACTGTAGATCTGTGTCTGGTAGGTGTTTCTAGATGGGATTATCACTTAAGCCAGCACATAGTGTAAAACAGATTACTCTCACCATCACATCCTGATCTTACGTAATCCATCCATGGCTTGTATTGAACAACACAGCTGGAAAATGGTCAATCTACTTGCTGTGGGACGGCCTGAGGCTGAGACACTGGACTTCTGTTCTCACACTTGGAATATGATTGGACCTCATAGGGCCAGCCCTCCAGGTTTTCTCAGGCTTTTGGATGTACACCAGAAACTGTACATTTGATATGCTGATGTCTTCGTTCTCCACAACTGTGACAACTACTGACTGAGCTGGGCATGTGTCACACACACCTATTATCCCAGCACTTGGAAGGTGACTACACTCCTGCTTCCTAGTAGGTGTTCAAGGTCAGCCTCTACTATAGAGTGAGTTTGAAGCCAACCTGGGCTATATGAGACCTGTCTCAAAATGACTTTGCATGTGTGCATAGACACATGCATACTAGCACGCACACGCACACACACACACACACACACACACACACACACACAGCTTCACTGCCCCATTGGTTGTGTTTTTCTGGAGAACACTGTCTAATACAGATGTTCGGAGAGGTGAATCGCTTTCCCAGGATTATAGAAATAGCAATGGCCCGATCTGGGATACTGATACAAGTTTGCTGATGGCCAGTCTAGTCCCTGTCATTTCACTTTAACACACAATTGCTGGTTTCTTAACCCCACTATCAACCTTGCTGGTTCTTCTGTTTAGCTTCATTTCAAATGTTCTACTAGGGAAGGGCATTAGCAGCCAAAACTCAGACACAGAGTTTGAAGGTCCTGGATTACCCACTTACTTTTTGGCCTACTAAGTTCCATCTGTTTGCTAGTTAGATGAACCTTCCTAAGAGACACAGTTTGCCCATTTGGACACATGTTTAGTTTTTCACTTATATTCCTAATTAGAGCAACATTAATACTTTTTAAAAAGTACATAATGGGCAGGTGATAAATTAACTTATCCTTATTCGGGGAACACAATAACACTTAGCTATCTGGTTTCAGAGTGATTCCCTAGGGCTATAGCAGCAGAGACACAGTGACAATAAAGGACAGATGTGTCATGAGTTACTGCTTTACTAGAGACTATACAAGCTAGCGCAAGCCTCTTGATGCCCTTAGGTTGCACAGCTAAGAATCAGGATAATGAGATAACCACCCCTTGGCGATGCTGTGTGGAGATCATGTAACCTGTTAGCACAACAAGTACATACACAGTAAGCCTACAATAAATGTTAGCCACGTTGGGAGGTATGACTATCTATGAGTAACTTCCTTTTTCTTCCAAATGAACAAAATCCCCATAAAACAAAGAAACAAGCAAACGTTAGCAATAAACTGGCTAGCAAAAGCCTGCAATTTCCAGGCATCCTTGAAGCTCCCAAGGATTATTCTGCGTTCTGGTCAAGGAGATACACATGAAAACATAAGGTAGGATTCTCATCGGGTCTTCCTGCCTTTCCCTCTCTCCTCTCTGTTTCCAGGAACTCAGAGACTAGAGTTCCTGTAACTATCTGTAGCTCCAAGCACAGATGCTGCAATTGGGTTTCTCTGAATAACAAACCAGATGCAGCCTGGTTCCCAAAGGATTTTCTGGATAATAGCCCTGTGCTGCCAATCTTTAAACTCTTAGGAGAAAGCATAAACTTCTAATGTGTTCCTGCTATTATTTCTGGCATCTGTCATTCAAGGCCAAACAAAGGGCTTTGGCTTGACTCTCACAGTAGGTAGTCTAAAAATCCAACTAGAGGCTTGAACCCATTTTGAGTCTATGTTTTTGCAGATAAAGGCAAGATGGGACAAATACAGAAAAGTAGCTAGCATGCACATCTTTAAGACCTCTCTTCCTATGATGGTTCATCTAGGCTGGCAACTTGAAAGGACTGGAGTGCCTGGAAGACTAGTAAAGGAAACCCTTGGCTGTGTCACTGAGGGTGTGTCCAGAGATAATTAACTAAGGCAGGTGGGAATGTTTAACCTGACCGTAGGTGGCAATCACGTGATGGAGCAAACAGGGGGATGAAAAGGGCAAGGAAGAAGAGGTTCACTAGTGCAGGCAGGAGCTCCCTTCTCTGCATCCTAGCGACCAGGACGTAAGCCAGCTCTGTGCTACTACGCTGTCTGCCTTACCACAGGCTCACAGCAATGGAGTCCCGCAACCACAGACCCAAGTGAAACCGTGAGCCAGAAGAATCTTTCCACCCTTTAAATCATTTTTCTCGGGTGTCTGCCACCACAGCAGCAAAATGCTAAGGGCAACCCCCCTCTTTCAGACATCAGCCTTAAGCCACAGTACCCCCTCTCCATGGCTTCATGCTCTATGCTCCGCATATTATCCACTCATTAGAGCCTTATGTTGTATATGAGGGTATCACCACACCACCTGGACCTATCAGATTCAGCTCTGTCTAACGGATGAGTGATTATGAAGCATCTTTTTCCGCTGTTTTCCTGAGCAGTTACATGCTATGAGCCAAGCCTTCTGGAATGCTTGAATGATCACCAAGTGCTGTGGGAACAACAGTTTGGAGCCAGGAGGTATGTGCATAAGACCGTCACCTGCTATGAGGTGGACTACCACTTAAAATAGTCTACTCATAAATAAGTTAATACAGTCCCCAAATGCTCACCTCCTACTCCCAGTTTCAAGGGTTTGTGAGCAAAGGAGAGACGAATATTTGTCTGACTAGGAAATTAAATAGCAACCAAATCCCCTGGGGTTATTATGTACTTTATACCCTTACTTTGGTGACCATTGTGATGCCATCAGCTGTTCAAAATTCTACACAAGATACCAAAGGTTACTCCTGAGCAAAAAAACCAATACTAGTCAGTGGTTAAAATAAACCATATTCCTTATACCCATGGTCCATTGTTCAACTATCCTACACTTTTATTCTTTCTTAATGTAAATTGAATATGAAAAAAATGCATAGATTTCATTTGGACAAGTCGGAATTTGTATGTTTTTAGTACAAAGTGTAGAAAGAGACCAAGTGACATCTTCTTTAAAAGTAGTGTGTGTGTGTGTGTGTGTGTATCTTTGTCTCTCTGTGTGAGAGAGTGTGTGAATATGTATTTTGGGTCTGTGTGTGTGTGTGTCTGAGTCTCTGTATCTCTGTGTATGTGTATGAGTGTGTGTCTTGAGTGTGTGTGACTGTGTATATGTGTGTCTTATGTCTCTGTGTATGTGTGTCTGAGTGTGTGTCTGTATGTCTGTGTCTCTGTGAGTCTGTACCTGTGTGTGAGAGTGTGTCTTGTATCTCTTTGTGTGTATGTGTGTCTGAGTCTGTATCTGTATGTGTGTGTATGTGAGTGTGTGGTGTGCTGTGCATACGTGAGAGGGTGTGAGAAGGATGGGGAAGTTCACTGAAGGTTATCTGTGGTCTCCATTGAGCACACTCTTCAAAGTGAAGTTTCTTTCCAGGAGCTCAAAACGATCTATAGATGACACCTCATTGCCTTTCTCCTTGACTTCTTAATTCCCCCCGCTGACTCCGAGGGGTTAAATGACTGACAAGGTCATCCAATTTCTAGTAACCTTTTCTGGAACCTTCAGACTTCAGATGGATGCTGATTAGAGTTCTGAGGACATGTGTCAGCTGCCTTGATCCAACCCCAGGGCCTGCTAAATATCCAAGCCTGGCAGACAGAAGGACCCAGAGAAATTGGAGAATTAGCCTACATGTCCACTACATTTCTAGGCCATCTACGGTTTCTCTCACATCTTTCTGGTGCTGAAGTTTAACTTGACTCCTACATCTCTGATCCTGTCTGGTGTTGTGACAACCAGTAGACTTGTTCGGTGAAGAATTAACGGGTGGGTTTGGATTTCCAGGCATGAGAACCCCATGGAAAGCACAACGAAGATGTCACCTTAAACTAGTTCTGTCAAAGGCTCTCCTTTCTCAAAGGTGTGAGCTCATTTAACTTTTAAATTAAAACGTTTCTAGAAGTGGCTGAAATCTCAGGTCACTTGGCAAATCACATGAAGCTCAGGCAGGTAACTGGCTCTGATCACCCAAAACTTGGTTTCCTCAGATATTTGGTATATAGTCGGGCCTTCTACCGTGAAAGGTTTGAGGTTGCACATAAACCGAAGTTTCTCAAGGAGAAATTAGCATGTAGAAAGCATCTGTGCAATCCAAGATAAAAATAGAGCAAGTGTGCACTACAAAAATAGTTATTATGTTTACACAAAATGTAACCCCCCCAATATCATCTAGATCAAAAATCTTAGAAAGGAACCTGGGGAGATGGTTCAGTAATTAATAACGATGTCTGCTCTTCCAGAGGACCTGAGCTCAGTCGCCAGCACTGCAATGCAGCTCACTGCAATGCAGCTCACAGTGCAGCTCACTGCAATGCAGCTCACAGTGCAGCCTGTACCTTCAGTTCCAGGGAACCTGACCCCCTTTCTAGGCTTGCCCTGCACAGAGACGTACATAATGTGCTCATATAGACACATGTATACATAAAGGAAAATAAATCTCAAAAAAAACCAACCTTAGTGCATTTTATAAAAAATGTCATTTTTTAAAGTTTAATTAACAGACTCCCTTAATCATCAAGTATTAAAGAAATGCAATTTATCTAGTTACTTTTTACACCCTTATCTTTCTAGGAACAAATAAAAATTCTAAATTAAGGAAAATATTAGTAGTTTGAAAACCAAAGTGGTTCTACATTATTTAATTTCTTATGGTATAGAGTACCCTAAGTGAAATGTAACTCAAAGCAAATTATGATAAGGAAGGACATAAAGATATCATCATGCAAAAAAGTAACAATTTTAATGTAGTGCCATTACCAAACAACCAATTGAACTGAAATGGGGCGCGGCATGGAAGAGAAGAAAGAAAGAAGGAAGGAAGGAGGGAAGGAAGGAAAGAAGGGGGGTAGGAAGAAAGGCAGGAAGGAAGGAGGGAAGGAAGGCAGGAAGAAAGAAAGGCAGGCTTAGGACACAGCTCAGTAGTAGAGCACTTGCCTAGCATGCAAGTGGCCCAAAGGTCAATCCCCAAACTTGCAAGATACAAATAAATAGAAAGGCAGAAATGAAAGTACCTACAATAAAGCGTCTCTAAATTGCTCGCATCCAAGAAGGGCAATTTTAAACAAAATATTCAAAAGTTAATTGCAGGTCTCATATAATCCAACCAGTTAAAGCATGTCTAAGGGGCCTCTATATACTGTTTTCTCAAAGTGTTGAATGGCGTGCATGTGTGCTAAGTGTGCACACACTCATAAGGTCGCTGAATGTGGAGGGACCGGCAGAGGAACATATTGAGCACACAGCTACCTCAGCTCAGATTTTGACAAGAAGACCATCATCCATCAACCCTGCAGCTTAGGGGAAGCTCTAAAATGAGCAACTCCCAGGGACCACAGACAGAAACTGAGAAGCCCATGAAGGAAGGAAGACCATGTACGCACCGTGTAGAGCTCGTTAAGAACCTTCATTAAGTCCTCGTGCAGCTGGAATGCAATCTCTTTGCTCTACAAAAAGAAGTGAGAAAAACATTACAATGTATCAGAAATTTTGTGTTTATTCTTTACATATTTTACACACTGCTAACTGAACATAGAAGGATGTGAAAAATACAATAGAAAACCAATGTGTTCTTAGTACACAAAACACCTTCAGCTCAAGCCCTTTGTCATCCCCACGAGCACAGCCCATGGTCTCCCCAGTATGTGCAGGGACAAAGGAACCATCAGCCCGGATGTCTTTCCCACCAGCCATGCCAGAGCTTGTGGGAGAGTGGGAAATGTGTGCATAGGGAGAAGTGTCATGCTTGCTTAGAAGGTGAGAGGCAGGCCAGGCAAGGTGGTGCCTGCATTAATGTTGGCGTTAGTCAGGCTGAGGGAGGAGGACAGGGAGTCTCAGACCAGCCTGAGCCACTGACTTCATCAAAAAAGGTGAAATGACACCTTCAGTGCGAGCCTAAGAGCTTGCATTTGCCCACATAAAGATAGGAGGAGAAAACTGACTTCACATACTTGTTCTGACCACATGAGCAACATGGTACATGAGCATCCCCATATATATCCTATACACAGCAACAACAGGAAAATAAATGGAAAAAAACTAAAAAGGGTGAATTTGAGCAATCAGTTTCCCTCTTCAGTATAATTGCAATATTGTGGCAATTCCCCAAAGAGCAAAGTTCGAGGAATTGAACTCTTTTGGTTCATTGCAACTTTAAGAAAACACTTCTGAGGCTGCCGGGCGGGGGGGCGGGAGGGGGCGGGGGGGTGGTGAGTTCACCTAAGGTCCACACACTTATAAGTCTACCTTATTTTGCTTGAAGACCCAACACCAGAGTTGGTGCTTCTCCCTGCTTATCCCGAGTTTGATGGAGGGACATTTTAATATTGTTTTCATTGAGCTGTGATTTGTTTTAAAGGGGACCATAGTCACACAAAATTATCTCTGTTAGGAGTTCACCCTGTAGTCATCTATAGAGAGGGGAAAGAGTGTGTTGTGTGGTTTTATCTACTGTGGGAGGCAGGGATAGAAACCACTGCTATACAATTTCCCATGCTACCAATGAGCATGGGGACCTAGGACACAGGATTTAAGGTAATCTCACCCAGCCTAGGATTTAAGGTGGCTCCTAATCTTACCCAGTCTGGCCATCTTGGCTAGGTGCATATGTAGCTTTAAGCAAAGCCTTTAATGACAAGAGTAAGTTGAACTGCTCTGTGTGAGAGGAGTGAAGCAGTTGGTATAGCTACTGAGACCATCTGCAGGTCACTGTGTAGAGAGGATGGCCATGGCCAGTCTTAAGAAACTGGGACTCAGATCAAATTGGGTCTGTCTATTTTGGTGAGGTTACTGGCTCAGTCCTCAATAGCTACGAAAGGCCAAACTGATTAAATGAAGATTCTTGGGTGGTGAAATGCAAGGAAAACAAAACATCAGAGTCTTACTTAAGTGCTGAAAATTTCAAATTCATTAGCAGCATTTGTCATTGGGTTTCCTTAGGGTACTAGACAGTGTTGCATGTGCCAGCTTCAGATGGTATCTGAATCTCTAAATTGGATTTAGGAATTTTAAGTATTGTTCTGTTCCTGATATATAAGTATGTGGAGATTAAGAATCACTCCTGAAGCTGGGCATTGGTGGTGCATATCTTTAATCCCAGTACTCGGGAGGCAGAGGCAGGTGGATCTCTGTGAGTTTGAGACCAACATGGTCTACAAGAGCTAGTTCCAGGACAGCCTCCAAAGCCACAGAGAAACCCTGTCTCAAAAAAAAAATCACTCCTGAGTAAAAGGGAACCTACATCTGGGCTAATATAGTCTCCTGGAACTGTACCTCCCCAAGCTGGGACTCTGTATGCATTCCACTACAATCTCCTGTGACTTCAGCTTGGTGTTTTCTGAATATCAGGTTTCATTCAAAGAACTGGGCTGTCGATTTAAACTCTTAAATGGGGTCAAAGGCCACCAAGGAGTCCTGCTCAGTTACGCTCAGTTTCAGGTAGCAAGTCCAAAAAGAAAATATTTCTTGGCTAAGATTTCCAAACAATAACAGAAAAAAAATCCCCACTAGTTCAATTAATCTCACACCAACATATTTAAGGTTGGAGTAAGCTGAGCCTAGGGCTCTAAGAATCGTCCCATGTGACCCTTGGCTAAATGTTGTACATTTTTACAAGACTTTAGGTGATGAGGTAGAAGCATTTTAATTTCACCTTTCATGAGACCCTCCCGTGTGTGTGTGTGTGTGTGTGTGTGTGTGTGTATCTGTTGTCTGTCTGTGTCTGTAGAAGGAAGCGTGTCATAATGTTCAAGAGGAAGGTTCACTGACCTCCACATAAGAGGCACTTTTTAGAAATGGCTTGATTCAATTCTGACATCACTCCCCATTGCCCAAAGTCAAGACGGCTCCACACTGAAAGACCCCTAAGTACTGTGCTCCAGCATGCATGTGTTTCCCCCTATCTCCTCATCAGGACATGGATTCAACATAGCGTTCTATGCTCCATACCCTTGGGGGAGGGGGTCCCACTGCCAGTGACACTGAATGAATTAATGGAGCATATACTAGGAAACTGATAACCCCCAAAGCCAGTATGACACATCTATATAATCTATGAGCGAGGCCTTTGAGGGCCTGTCTCTAGTGGTAATTTATTTTAGTGATTGTGGAAAAGTCAGTAGAGCATTGCTCTCAGTAGGGAGAACCTTAGCTAACCCTCAGGACATGGTATCACAGTTCCTATTTGTTCACCGGGTTGAGATCTAACCCTGTCCTGACCTAGAGGGCTAACACAATTCATCATTGTCTTCCTGCCATCTTTTTTATTTTTGAGAAGTCTTATTATATAGTCAATCCTGGCCTCAAACTCATGCCTCATGAGTCACCCACACAGGGATTCACCACCACACCATCACTCCCTTTGTCTGTAGGGATCCACAAGGATCTGGTTGCTTTGAACAACACTAGTTTATATCTTTGGGCCAGAACAGCATCAATAGCTAATCAGAGGGCTGTGGCATGGTTCCTGTTCTCATGGCATGGAAGTCTTACTAGGGTACGTCATCTTACTCACCTCAAAACATGTCTCCCATTTATTACTGTCACAATGAGAAGTAATGATTTCCTTTAAATAGTACTCCAGATACCTAAAACAAAATCACTTCTTCAACCACAACAGTAGTTGGAGTACCTAGACTGATAAACTGAAATCCTTCTTATTGCTTAGTTGGCATATAAAATAATGAGCCTTTAGAAAAGTCTTGAATGACGGAGGTCATCAAAATTCAGGAGGGTGTGTGTGCAGCTGGGTCCTATTTCACTAAGAACTGAAAATAGAAGAGACCCTTGACACTTGAGCAAGAATGGCTGTGTAGAGAAAAAATGGCGCAGATCTTAAGGAGGGTAATGATTGTTCCTCTGTCTAAGGAAAATACTAACAAATTATACTTGCTAGGGATAAAATTTTTTCCTGTTCTTTAAGATGGTGTTTAAAGTTACTTTTCCACAGAGAAGGAGAGCTCTTCTATTGCTCAGAGCCCCTAGAAACAATTAGAAAAGACCACTTCCTTCCATCCTATGCCTATAGGAGTTGAAACGACACTCAGTTTTCTGTTGTGTTTTAATAGGATACTGGGATTCTGATCCAAGGGGATAGAAAAGTGATCAAGGCTTTGATTTAGTTAACACTTGTTAAATGCCATATGAGGCAAATACTAGAAAACTGATAATCCCTGAAGCTAGTACGACATGATCTATATAATCTATATAATCTATGAACGATGCCTTTGAGGGCCCATCTCTAGTGGTAATTTTCATGATACACCCAGAGGTAAATCCTAAACTCCTTCCCAATTACTTGTTATTTATTGCCACTTTGATATCTCAGATACATCAAGCATAAGTTCAAAATGAACATTTCTAAGGTTTTCTTTTATTTTCATGATGAAAATGAGTGAGGTGTGTTGCACGAGACTGAGAAAAGAGGGACAGAGTGACCACCATTGTGACATAATGTCTTTCCTTCAAAAGTGAGTTTATCTAACATGGGCCTGAGCTATAATCATCCTATCACAATCTGGTATATTGTTCTACTTGCTTTTAGTTACCACAATGTTTTCATGTGTTTAATATCATCTTCAGAGTCATTCACTACAACCACCCAGGAGTGTGCACCATCCATCTTACATTATTACTTCTAATGTTTTCAGCATTTCCCACCAATCACGCAATAAATAGTTTATTGGCTTACTTATTTGATTTTACTTTAAGGCAAGGTTTTCTAATTTAGCTCAGGCTGTCCTTCAACCTGCTGTGTAGCCCAGGCTGACTATAAATTGATACTCTTGCCTCAATCCAATGAAACTTTCTTCACTTTCTTATACCTTAGTTTTTAAAATTTCAGATACTCATCAGTACTGACATGTAAGTTTCCCATACTGTAATCATTCTATTTATAGATACAAAACAAGAAACGCATGAATGTTGAATGCTAAACATTATAAGATAATTTAAAATTTCAGCAAAGTAAAATTTAAAAGACAAGAATTTTGCTGTTTTAAATGCAAATATAGCAAGAATAAAAGATTTCAACAGAGCTAATATTCTAGGGAGGTTTTTTTTTGCAATTTGTAATTTTTCTGCTTTCTACCCTCCTAAAAACCCAACAGAGTATTCATTACAGATTATAAATCTGAAATTCTTAAAAATTAATTGATAAGTTATATGATTTTCTTTATAGGCATGATGTATTTATATCAAAGCTATTGAAAAAGTAATTCTATATCCAAACCAAAGGGTCAAAGTTCAGTTGGATGGAGAAGGATGTCAATCATGCAATTGTGTGGTGTGTAGGATGGCTGCAGTGAGCTCAGGACAATGCACACAGAAGGCCAATAGCAAGAAATGAAGGTGTATTGTCAAGGTCATCTGGGTGGGTTCTTAGTACATCTACCAACAGGCATCTGCTCCATGATAGGTCTTGGTATTTGTTCCCTTGCAAAATGGTACAATCTTTTGGGTTGGCACAAAGCCTTCTTGTCAAGTTCTGTAGAATGAAGATACAGGACTCATATACACTTCTGAAGGCAGAGGCCAGGAATATCCAATTTCTATAGGCGTGGCCAGGCCAATCACATCCTATTTGGTCTGAAATGATGACTTGAAGGAGGACCAAGGTGGCCAGCTACTTGCATTTTGTGTTTTTTTTTTTTTAGGGCATTTCTTAGATGTGAGGTTTCTAAGGATGAAAATGTGAGTTTAAGTCTCTCAACACATGTTGGAACGCTTTTTAAAAAGCATGCTTTTTTGGGACAATGATATTTCTTCCTTAAGTCAGAAATGTGAGGTTCACTCGAGACTTGATGCCTCTCCCTGAAGTGATAGTTAATCAGTTCATCTGTTTTAGCTGATTAATATCTCTGCATGCCATTAGAAATTTTATTTAGAGAAAATGGGACCACTTGCCTAGGGATTGACACCGCCCACAGTGGGCTGGGCCCTCCCACATCAAACATTACTTAAGGAAATGCTCCAAAGAGCAGTCTGATGGGATCAATTCCTCAGTTGAGAGTTGCTCTTCCCAGATATGTCTAGAGTTGTCTGTTAAGCTGATAGGTAACCAGGACACCCTTTCTCCATTTTTCACACCTTACCTGGTCACTGCTGCTGACCCTTGGTCTAGCATTTGCTTCTCTGTGTGTTTCCTGGCTCTGTCCCCTGCCTGGACTTGGTTTTCTTCCCTCTGCCAGATGCAACCCTACAAACTGTTCTGAAATCATTCTTGCAAGTTGTTCCCCAGAGAAAAATCAGACCTTCCTAGTGACTTCATGATTAACTCACTTATCACCATTCCCCGGGCACATTGTCTGGTGTTTAAAAATTCAGCGTCTGAAATCAAATTGCCTATGCTCAAACTACTTTGTTAAAATAGGTAAGTTTTCAGAGGTTTTAGATTTTTTTTCCACTGGCCAAAAAAACAAAACAAAACAGACAAAAACAAAAACAAAAACAAACCTGAATATTCTCTATGCCCCAGGGTTTCACCATGCGAATGACCTTCAAGGGAATGACAGGGTTTCAAATCTGACCTCTGCCCTCCAGAGCCTACCATCTCACAGAGGAACCAGACAAGCTGCATTTGTTTATTTTTCTGTTGCTATAGTGAAATGACAAATACTTGAAGTTGGGAAGAAAAAAGGCATGCACACATGCACACATACTCATGCACAAATGCACACACACTCACACACATATATATATACAACACATGCATACACATATACACATATATACATACCTATACACACCACACTCACACACATACACATAAAACACATACTCACTACATTCACACCACACTCACACACATATATTCTATATATCCCCGACTCCAGCACCACACTCACACACAAAGGTTTATTTAGCTCATAGCTCTGGAGGGACAAAGAGCACACAAGACCCAGCATGGCACTGGTGAGTGCCTCTTGGTAGACTGTACCAACAGCAGGGGGAAGGAGATGTGGAAGGGGTTGGATTTCCAGATAAGAAGCCAGAAAGGAGTCGGGTCATTCTCACAGTAGCACAGGAGTCCCACCAGAGTAACTTTAATTCCTTTTCTGGACTGCTCCCCAAGTCCTAAGAACCTTCATTAGGCCTGGCCTCTTAGCAGCCCACCTCCTCTCCCATGGCCACGCTGAGTTCCAATTCTCCAAATCAGAGTCCCCAGAGAACAAACTCATATTGTGGGCACATGGCAGAACAGCATTCTACAAAATGTTGGAGTAAGTGCCACTTTGGTGGGAGCTGGCCAGACCCTCATTACTAGAAACCTAAATGCGTATGACCTGGAACATTCCAGAAAGGAGACGAACAGAGGGCATAATTAATAGGAGCGATGTGGATGCTTAATTAATCAAGTGACCTGTGTGGTTGGATTAAATGGCTGACTCAGAGGGTTTCTGACTGTCATGGAGGGAGTTTTAAAGTAAATATATTGAGATGACCAACCCAGGAATGCTGACCTTATGTTGAGTCAGAATGGGAGTGAGAGAGACAGAGAAGAGCAGATTAAATATTTAATGAGTGTTTCAAATGGGTTTAGTGTCTCACACTTGACTGGTTTGGGATATAAATTCTGTGGAAAGAGGTCAGCCAGGGTCATGTTTCTACAGAGTGTGTGCTTTTAACTTTGTAGATCTCATTCAACTGTCTTTACATTAATAGAGAGAGTCCTTTAAGTCACACAACTCCAAAGACAGAGAATGAGTTTCTTCCAGAAACACCTAATGGCAAGAACAGGGCTGGGTGAATGGCCTGAGCCTAGTTTCTGGAGAGTGTATACAAGGTTGCTTCAGGATTCTCTCCTATCTCTTACTTAAAACCAAAGCTATAGCCGGCCACGGTAGCTCATATAGGAACACATGAAAGGCTGAAGCAGGAAGTTTGCTATGAATTTGAGGCTAGCCTTGGCTGTGACAGGCCAGCCCAGGAATACATGACCCTATGTCACAAAAAACAATAAAGGCCAGAGCAGGCAATTATCCTCATGGGGCATTTCATCCCTGGCAGGGTATTCTTTCAACAGAAACTTCATGGCAGCAGAAAACATGGGACAAGAGGCTCAAAGAGCAAGGGACACTTGTTTTCCAGAAACAAGTCAAGACTTAATCCTGAAGGGAGACATTCAGGGCATCTTCTAGGACATATGCTGAAGGAACTGGCAGACAAATGTGACACTGCACACCAAGGCAGAAAACAGCCACATACAAAAGGCTCAGAGTCACACCCCGAGTCATCTGCAACTTTCTGGGTACCAGCGGTCCCTGAACACATAGGTCGAATAACTCAGACTGGAGCTCAAAATTCTATTTTTATATTTCCATTCTTTATCTCATAAAAAAACAGCAATTTTTTGGGGGGGGACAAGGGAAGTGATGTTTTTCACACATACCAGACCTATGGGAGGAGAGAGGCCAGAGGGCAGAGAAGACAGGGCCCCAGGGAACTGCCAGGAAGGCATTCCGAACCTCGCCTCTCTCACGGGCCAGAACCCAGGGAACATGGAGCTGTAGAGACCAACGGCTCACCCCTGTCGGACCCAGCAGCACGCTGAGTGCCAGAGGTTATCTGAGAACTTCACCTTCACCTCAGTGCAGCTGCGCCAACAAGTCACCCCTCAAGTGTCCTTTCCCTTTCTTACTATCAGTTTCCCTATTGGCGTGTCTCGTGCTGTGTGTGTGTGTCGCTCCGGTTTCAGGACTACTGTTCTTGTTTCCCCGCACAACACACTCTAAGGCATTCTTCACTGTCCTCTTCAGCACACCAGACACACGTCCCTCTCTTATTCCCATCTCTCATCCTTATCCCCAACTCTTTATTTCTTACTTGTAGCCATCCATAGCATTCATCTCTAAAAATCTGGGTCTACCAATAGCCCAACTTTCCCTTCCAGCTACTTTAACTACCTGAATTTTTGTTTGTTTGCAGAGATCTACTACTTTTCCTATCCCTGCTCATGCTACTTGATTCCCAATCCTATTGGTTTTTTTTTTTTTTTGGCAGTGGAGGGGGCTGTTTCGAGACAGGGTTTATCTTTGTAGCTCTGGTTGTCTTGGAACTCACTGTGTGGCCCAGGCTGGCCTGAGATCCACCTGTGTCTGACTCCTGAGTGCTGGGATTAAAGGTATGCACCACCACAGCCTGGTTCCCAATCTTATTCTTTCTAACTAAAATCTGACTATGCTCCATACTCTCCTTGGCTACCTTCTAACAGGTATTGAAGTTTAGGGGTCTCTGCTGTTACCTGGGGAGCATAGCACGTGCACAGTGGTAATATCCAGCAGTCTTAGGTGTTATTCTACACAAGGAATAACACAGTTCAAGATACCCTGAAACCATCAGGGAAAAGGGTGGGAGTATCCTCTATGATACTGGCATAGGTAAGGATGCTTCTAATAGTGTTCTGATTCTCAATAAAACAGCTTCAATCCAGTGGGATTTGTGTTTATTCAAGTAATTTAATATCCAAATCACTTCCCAACAAGACACTTAATTTTCAGAATTCATTTTCAAGAATTCAACCAGTTTGGAACCTTCCTTTAGGAAAGTAGGTTGTGATCCATGAAAGGGGAGTCACCTAAGATCATCTGCGTATCAGATGTTTACATGATGATTCATAACAGTAGCAATGGAAATAATTCCACTGTTGGGGGTCAGCACAACATGAGGAACCGTATTAAAGGGTTGAGGTGTTAGGAAGGTTGAGAACCACTGCTGTATATCAACATCATCTCAGAACCACCGTGGTTGAGGAGTCCACTAAGCTGACAGTGGATCTGAGGAAAGGCAGAGGAGGGACAGGAGAAGAACAAGGCATTCCTGTAATGGCACCTTTTCACCAAGAACTGAACCACTGAATACAACCAGAGAAATCAAAGCAACAAAACACACCCAAGGGGAAAAAATCCAAACATTCATCGCTAGTGGGTCAATGTCCATGGAATGACAACCTACTTGAAACAGAAAAACAAGGCTCTCAAATCTTCAAGAGAGGCCCAGGGTCAGGACACTTAAACATCTGATTTTCTCTGAGCTGTTTCCTCATCGCTGCAGTGGAAAATATTACAGAGCCTGCCCCCTGTGTTTGCTGCAAGGATTCGATGAGCTGTTCCTTGTTTTGTGTGACAGATTGCTTGGCATGCACCAAGCATTCCATAATCGTTACCTCTTACTATCACTGTGTGTATCATCAGCTCAGCATGTCCTTATTGTATCTCATGAAGCCACTTTCTGCTTCTCCAAATACTGATAAAAACCACCTTTTATTCCTATCATCTTTCAAATCGGAGTATTCTAGTCAATTCAATGTTAAGTCCAAATGAGTGTTTGGGAATACTACACCAAGGAGACTGAAGTCCATTCCAGGGAGTACTGCAAAGCTACAATGAAGTAGACTATTTGAGACAGATTTCAGACTGCATAATTGCTAGGTCTGCCTTAGGAGACAGTGAAAACCCTGTCTCCACTTACAACCCACCATCGTTTCTCAACTCGTGGTAGAGAGAGCTATGCTGCTGTCTACAGAGGCAGGCTTCAAATGTCTGAAGATGGCTATCACGTCCTAGTTGAGACTCCCTTTCTCTCTACTCACAATTCCCAATGTTCTGTTCCTTGGATAGCATGATTTGAAGAAGCCAGCGTGACTTCTCCTTGTCCCCCCAGATGGCTGTGTGTTGTGTTTGCTCATGTAGAGGTTTTAGGCCAACCTCTAGTGTCAGTCAGTCCCCATCTTCCACCGTTTGAGAAAGAGCCTCTCGCTGTTTGTATCCTCCAGGTTGGCTGGACTACACCCTTCAGGTTGTTCCCCTCTCCACCTCCCATACTGACAAAGAAACATTGAGGTTACAGATGGGACTGTATGTCAGCTTTGCGTGGGTTCTGGGGACCTGAACACAGGCCCTCACCTTCACATACAAATGCTTCACCCACTAGATCTTCTTCCCGGACCACCTACAACTTCATAAAAGTGAACTTGACTAGGTGTTGATCTTTTACAGATAGCAAAACCTAAATAAGCCTGGTACTAAAAAGTGACTTTTTAACATGCCTTTTAAAATGGGAATGGAGGGATTAGACAATTTTTTAACCTGTTTCATGTTTCTTAATTTTATAAACTCGATTAATATAAAAAAAAAACAAAACAGAAAAATTCTTTGAAGTAAAAATAGCTATTTTGGGAGGATTGAAGACTCAATTTAGATCAATATTTCTCAACTGGGGCCGATTGTGGCTGTGGAAACATCTGGCAACGTCTGACGGCATCTTTGGCTGTCAGTGATGGGAGGTGTTGCTGACCCGAGTGAAGGGAGCATCCTGCTGTCTTGAGCTGGGGTTCCTCAGAAAGAATGGTTTATATTTCACTGGATGCTTCCAATGACTTTTCTTGTCTCCAGTTTTCAGTTTATCTGTACTTGGGTTTGGGTTTCTTTGGGCTTATCTAGTTTGAATTCAGGAAACCTGAATGCATAGGTTGTGTTGTTTGCTAAAGTTGGGATACTTTCTTGCAATTATCTTCAAAGATTTATTGCTGTACCACACTTTTTCTCCTCTTGCTGAAATGCTGGCAAAGTAATCATTGGAAATACTGTGCGAATGGCCCCCACAGTGTGTTCATTCCTTTATTTCCTTTTCCTTCTTGCTGTTCGGATTACATCATTTTCATTGATTTCAACGTCACCAGTGAGCCCTCTGCTAGCTCCGTCCAAGTAAGAAGCCCATCTATAGAGTTTAAAGTATGGTCACTATATATTTTTAGTTAAAAATTTCCCAATAGGGTTCAGCAGTTAAAAGTACTTGTGCAAGTTTGACAGCCCAAATTCAAACCCTGAAATCCATGGTGGACGGAAAAACTGACTCCTATGACTTCCACGTACAAGCCACAACATACGTGTTCTCCCTTCATCTCTTCCTTACACACATAACAATAATTTAAAAGAAAATTTCCATGATTCTTATTTACATTTATATTTAAGAGTGCTTGATCTTATTTCCTAGAAACCTTTTATAATGGTTGCTGTAAAAATCTCAGATAGTTTCAGCATCTATGCTAGTTCAACATTGCTGCCTCTTGCTTTTTATTTTTTCCTTCATGCCTGTCAGGCTTTCTTGGTCTCTTCTAGGTTCAGTGATTTTTTTATTATATTCCGAATATTTTCAATATTATGTCTCTGGGCCTTACTTAAATCAACTGTAGACTTTACTATTTCTGTTTTTAATCTGCTTAGAATTGGGTTATAAATCCTGGCCGGCCTTGTATAATAAGCTGTAGTTTCCAACATCTTTGTGGTACTATTTAAATGTTTCATCGTATTTAATACACAGTGACCTCCAGGGTCCCGGCGTGATCCCGATACTTGGTTCAATCCTCAAGTCTTTGTGGGTATACTGTTTCAGAGCAGAGCTGTTTGTTCTGGGGGGGGGGTGTTCAGGAGATCCGTCACTGCAATCTCTACTACGACTCTTTGGTTTTCTAGGTTCCCCCTTCTGATCCTCTACTAGAAAACTAAAGTCCATTCTACTGTTCCACATTTCATTCTAATTCTTCCACGCACAATGGATGTCTGAGACCCCACCAGTGTGTGCCAGACATGGCAAACAGCGGCACTCCCAGGGAGGGTAGTATCTCTTTTCAAAAACACCTTTGGGGGGCTGTGATCCCCACTGCAAGATGCTTGGGTCCTCAGGGGTAAGGGACAGGAAAGACAACTTCGATCAGCAAAAGTTGGAATTACACGTTCCTCTCCTCTGTCCGGTCTCTCAATCAGTCCAAGGCTGCTTCTACAGGTCTGTGTTCACGTCTGGTGTCTGTCTCCAGGTTCCTCGTTGTCAGGCATCTAGGCTGGGAGATACTGAGGGGAAACACTGCCGATCTGGCAGAATTTTAAAGTCTGGGTTTCATCTACCTCCTTCTACTTACGTCTTCAGACTGCTGCTGCTGCTGCTGCTGCTGCAGGTGCTGTGTTTAGGTTTTATGGGCACACTTAGTGGGAAAGACATGGTGGACTGTGCTGACTCAGTTTACTTGGAGCCTGTATTTACCTTTTGATTTCATCTTTCCTTTTGGTGAGCAGGGGTATTTACCTAGTGTATCATTTAGCTTTTGCTGTGTAACAGTGCACGCCAAGCTTAGTAGTAGCACAAAGAAACGTTTCACTTAGTGCATGATTCTGAATCTGCTGGGAGATTGCTCTCTTCTGGGCTGGCAGGCTGCATTCTCTCTCGCATCTGTGGTCCACCGGCAGCTGCATGATGTAAGATGTTCTAATTTGTATGTCTAGTAACTGGCTAGGTGTCACTTAGGATGTCTGTCTCCTTTCATGTGGTCTCACTCACCCCGAAGGATAACTAGGACTTGTTTCCAATGCTGGTCTCAGGGATCCAGGGTGGAAGAACTTTCAACAACCTACTTGTCTCACATTCACTAGTGTCCCAAGTCACACAGTGTGTCAGTGTGACTGAGGCCTGTTGTCAGCAAATGTGAGATAGACCATCACCTGGGACAGTTCTGTGGGTGTTCAAGAGAGTATGGCATATATTTAAGATTGCTACTCCACTACTTTTTCAAGGAGTGTCTTCATTGTATAGAAAATGGTAGGGTGGCCACTTTCCTTCAGGTGCCTTCAGTAAGCTTCACTCCGTTGACTTTTGACATTTGATACCATGCTCAAGACCCAGTCTGTGCTTTTTGGGGGAATGAGGGTTTGCTTATGAGCTTGTAGATTTCAGTCAAGCCTGAGAGCACCACTAAGAAAAATTTATAGAATACTTTTCAATATAAAATACCTATAAAATAGTATACTCCTTCTAATCTCTGAATTTTATTTTTAATTCTCAGTTTGGGGGGGTTGTGTATAGAATTTTCTCTACTTTCTGCAAATTCTGGGCTCCTGGCAGACATCTCAGCACATGGGAACATATCCACAGGTACAGAGGACCTGGAACCGGCAAAACCAAACATCCTGCTCTCTTCCTACCAACGGGACTGTCTGCAATCACACCAACTATGACATCTGCTCTCCCAAGAGTGTCCTGCCCAAGGCCAGCTCTCCTGTCTGTCCTTTGGATACTTGTCTGCCATAGTTATACCAGCTTTCTTCCAGCCCAGCCTTTGGAGTGTCTCCTGTCCCCAAACTCCTACTGTGTGTGCGTGTGTGTGTGTGTGTGTGTGTGTGTGTGTGTGTGTGTGTGTATGTGTGTGTTTTCAAGAGCTCATGAAGGCCAGTGGTCAACTTTGGCTGTTTCCTCAGGATCAAGTCACCTTGCTTTCTGAGAATTTCTCACAGACTTGCAAGGAAGGGTAGGCTGGCTACTCAGTGGGTCCCAGGGTCACATCACCTCTCCATTTCCCCCACACTGGACAAGCATGGCACCCAGAATTTTCACATGGGCTCCATCCAGATATCCATCTATTATTTATCTATCTAATCATCATCTATCACCTATCTATCTGTCTATCTATCTATCATCTATGTTTCTATCTATCTACTTACCTATCATCTGCCATCTATCTATCATCTGTCATCTATATCTATCATCTATTTATCTATCTATCATCTATTTATCTATCTATCATCTATCTATGTATCTATCTATCTATCATTTATCTCTTTCTATAATCTATCTATCTAGATGAGAGAGAGCTATGAAAGGGAACAAGGTGTGTATACCCTCACTCTGAGCGAGGAAGGAGTCTGTGAAAGGGTCTGAAAGGAATAATGGAGTCACTTGAAATAAAAAAGATCCTGCTATTCCCCTGTTTGTGTATACGCTTTGTCATTTCATGACTACTTAGGAGGCAGGCAGATAAGGCAGTTAAAGCCTCCAACCAACTGCTGTCTTATTTAGGGGCCTTTTTTTCATTCTTCACCCAAATACTGAAAATTCAAAGTATACATTTTAACAGGACCTGGAGAATCAGCCAGTTCTCCATTCTTGACCAGTATCCAGGAACAAATTGATTACTGTATATATTGCTTTCCCACTTCTTTAGACATTAATAACTGATATGAACTGGACCATGTTGTCTCTCTTAACGGTTCAGTTTATAATTGTAATTAATTATATCAGGCATCTCCTTTATACAGACAGGCAGACAGAAGAAGATAACTAATAAGAGAAATCCCAACAAGTATTTCATGGCAACTATTCTCAAGGTCATTAAGTATTGGCTCAACAACTGCTATTTGAGGGTTGGTACCAAAGTAACACACCATAAGGACAAAACTTTTAACATCACCGACATCAATTGGTTTGTATCATCATGTAATACATTTTCAATGAGGCACACAAGGATCACATGCTTAACTCTCCCTAAGACTCTGATAAAACATCTGAGCACATGGGAGATTGCTCGTCTGTAGCTGCTCACCTGCTTACCTTCTGGCCAGGTGAATCATACACATCTTGATGTTGCTAGGCAACAAGACAACTATATGACTCCAAGAAAAACACCACAAACCACTGCCATTCATTGAGCATTTACTAGGGCCAGCCATCTTGGTATGTAATTCACCAAAACCAGCTGAAAGTATTTTATAAAAATACTTCAGTTCTGCCACTATGAGAAACAACAGTTCAGCTTTATTTCTAGGAAACAAAGTAGCCATAAGGCTGCTAAGATTCAAGAGAGCCAGCAAGTAGTGCTAGCTTGGGCTTTTCTTACTTATTTATCAAGGACATATCAATAATTAAGCTGTCCCTCATGGCTACCAGAATACCATTTAATTCTTCTGCTCCAGTGCACTAAAATGCCTTGGAAATACTCTTCTTATATTATTTACGAATGTTGCATAAGCATACTAACTCATATCTGGTAGCTCTCTGCTAATAAAACAAAAAACAAAAAAATAAAACCAGTCCATTTACTTTTCAGGGAACGTATTACTGGATGTCACAGCCATGATTGTCATTCCTCCAGAAACTCAAAAGGTTAAGAATGGCATCCAACTTGTGAAAGTCTGAGGCCACCCTTGACAGGGCAATTCTTTTTCAGTTATGGAGCATAAGTTAAATATCACTGATACATGAGAGATTCAAACGTCCACTTATAGGAAAAGGCCCAGAGCCTTGCAAATAGTGCTGTACCCCACGAAGGCATCAAACACCCCATTCTGAGGGGTTGTTTCCAGACATGAGAAATGCTGGTATTTTAATTGGAAAGGGCAGGTTGCCATGCAACATGGTATCTCTCTATTAAAAAATCTGTAATATACAAATAAATGTAACACATATATACAATTGTCAAATATTTACAAACATACAGCCTAAAATGTATATTTAACATATGAATATGCCTATCATTTTTAAAAGAGAATGCAAAACATTAACTGATTGTATAAACCTGGGTAACCTAAAAAAATCTTTTTAGTGTTTCCTACATTTTCTATAAAAAATATACATTGTTATATTTAAAAAAGAAATAAGACTATGCATAACCACATGGGCAGTTTTCAGTATTTCAAAATGTATACATTTTTAAAAAAAGATATTTGTGCGTGTGTGTGGCAGTGCGTATGAGTCTCAGTGTGCATATGGAGGCCAGAGGGCCAACTTGTGGGCGGCAGCTCTCAGTCCACCAGTGGGGTCTGGGAATTGAACTCAGCTTCATCAGGCTTGGCTGCAAGTACCTTTTTCTGCTCAGCTATCCCATTGGCCCCTCATAGACTTTCTCAAAACAAGGTCAGCGCCTTAGAGATTGGCAAGTAGCCTGGTGGCTTGTACGTGTTTTTATTTATTTTTAATTAAGTTCAGCTAAAGCATCTGTTTGGACAGTGACTTACTTTAAACGCTTTCTTTGCCAGCACGGCTTTATCCCCATGAAATAGCTCTGTCCTTCACACAGGCGCACATAAATCGATGCGGCTTCTTTTTGGTAGAAGTGGAACATAAGAAACTGGATCTTAGTAGTGATTGCTCCTTCCTGCCAGACTAAGCCACACCATCAGTGGTCAGTGCAGTGCGTTAATTTAATCTGCAAGTCTGAACACGATAACCTACGTCCTTAGGCCAGAGGAGGGCTATTCCCCGTGGCCCGAGGTCAGTTTTAGCCTCTTGCACATGGACGACTGACAGATTTTCTGTCTCCATCCTCAGATTGGCTTTCTTCAGGGTTTCAAGAAATGGTTTTCATGACATTTGTTCTTTGGCCACTTCACAAACATTTATAGAACATTCTGGTTGCTCTTGCTGCCCACCTTCTCCTATCCCCTCCCCCAATCTCTTATCTTCCCTCTATAGTCCCCTTTCACAGTTACATGGTTTTGTTTTGGGACCCACTGACTTTACCAAAGACCACCTATTTGAGCATGGGTTTGGAAGCCTGGTTGGGCTCACCTACTGGTACCCAATTAAAGACAATGACTTCTCCCCCAGAACTGACCAGTAGCCCCTCTTTCAACAGGGAGTGACAGGGGTCTATAACCCTTCCCCAGTCACACAATAATAGGTGCACAATAACAAGTTAGCCCAGGGCCTAAGACCTCCTCAGCCATGGACTTTTCACTGGGTTTACAGAACCAGGCACTAATTCCCTCCCATGGAGGAGGCAGGCCTCAGATCCACAGCGAGCACTAGGATGCCCATGCAGCAAGCATGCCAGCGGTGCATCCGTGGGTGCATCTTGCTTGGCAGGTCGGCACTGCAGGTCAAGGCTTCACAGCTGCTTAAGGCTCTTCATAGTTTTTCCTCCCCTACCAGCCTGTACAGTACCCCTCATGGTCTTAGAAAGCTAGCCAGTAGGGAGGAAGTTCCCAGCTCTGTTTGAAATTGATTTCTCATGTCTTGTGATGAAGGTGTATGTCAATTGAGGTTCTCAGCAACAGGGACTTACCAAATGATCCCAGTAGGCAACTGGGAGGAATGACAATAGCATAGATTGTTTGGCAGGCACTGGGGACTTTTTTGACCTAAGGAGGATCTATTGGGGAGTTTTGGCATGGAGACTTTTATAATTTCCTTCTTGCCCCTCCAACTCCTTCCATAACCCTTCCACTGCGTCTCCTTGCTGACTCCATGTTCTTTTTTAAAATAACCTACTGAGTCCGATCAGTGCACCCGTGTGTGCAGTGGTGCAGGGCCAGTCACTAGAGCATGAGCAATCTACCAGGAACCACATTCCTGAAGAAAACAGATTTCCCCCCCAGCAACTATCATCCGCCAACTATCATCATCCAACCAGGGAACCACCAACAAATCCATGGCAGAACTGTTCGCTGGCTTGGTCTCACATGGGTCTTATGCAGGCAGCCATGGCTGCTGTGCATTCATGGGTACAACGGCTTTGTCACATCCAGAAGTCGCTGTTCCTCAGCTTTATTCCTTAGCCTCTGGCTCTTAAAACGTTCCTGTCGTCACCCCCATGGTGTTCCCTGAGCCTTGGGAGGGGTTTTGGGGATACAGGTGTGACCTTAAGTGATGACACAGAGCTCATCCCAGCACTGATTCATGGTCCTGCACTCTGACCAGGTCTGAGTCCCTGGGTTAGCTGTCCACTGCAAAAGGAAGCTTCTCCCACGAGGACCTAGAGCTGCACTTACAGTAACTCTTGGCTTCCAGGATGAGTGCTATCCAGCCATGCAGGGGATCTCCTAAGTCTTCTGAACTTACAGTTTTTAATTAGCTTACACAGCAGGTTTTTCAGGAAATTGCGGTTTTTGGCTAACCCTCTCCGACTCGCCCCACCCCCAGGCCTACTGAAACTTTCCCACTCCTAGCATCCCCGTCTATCCATTGGCTCTTTCCTAGTTTCCTGGATTCTGCAAGTTAAATATACAAACCTAAAGGTTCAAAACTAGGACACCCATATGAGACACAGCATGTGGCATTTGTCTTTCTGTGCCTGGGTCACCTCACAGAATAAAATTTTCCCCCCGCAGCTCCATTTGCAGATTTCATTTTCCTTTGCAGATGAAAAAATTCTATTGTGTATATGTACCTCATTTTTATTATTTGTTTGTCAGCTGATGGACACCAAGGCTAATTCCATTCCCTAGTGCTATGAATAGAACAGCAATGACTATGGGTGAGTATGCGGAAACCTTCTGGTATTTTTGTTTTGTTTTGTTTTTTTGAGACAAGGTTCCTTTCTGTAACAGCCCTGGCTGTCCTGGAACTAGCTTTGTAGACCAGGATAGCCTTGAACTCACAGAGATCCACCTGTGTCTGTCTCGTGAGTGCTGGGATTAAAGGTGATGCCACTACTACCTGGCTGACCTTCTGGTTTTATAGTCTCTGTTCAGGGATGATATAGATTTTTGCAAGAAAGGAATACAGCCAAAACCAGTGTCCTCATCTCCGAAGTGTTTGATGATTCACATAAAGTGGCATGACTAATTATCAACGCCCCCCCCAAAACTTAAGTCTACAGTAGCTACAAACTGTCTCACATGTATGAGCAAAGACAACAGTGCATAGTAAGCATGGCTCTTCAGCTTACATCCCTGAGGACATTCTTCCATCATCCCAAAATGTGGCTCATAATGTCTGTCCACCAGGAGCTGTGAGGATTCATGAGCTGGGACACAGTGCCTGGTGCCTTCAACATTAGCAAGGGGCAACTCACAGATATCACACCATTGTTATTGGTAAAGAATAGAAAAACTACGCTTGTGCAATTAAGACAAACAAAGACAGATACAAATACATTAATAATTTGAAAATAGTTCATGAATAAACCACAGCTTTCAAGGTACTGTGAGACACAGGGGTAATTTAAGATAGCCAAATGCCACCACTTTATAGCTCCCACGGAACTACATATTCCTAGGAACAGCCCTGAAATGGGCAAGATCATGTGAGGAGGCATTTAAACAAAAGGTTCCTGCAAAGTGGCTGCAGTGTGGCCCGTGACCGTGACTACTGACATTGATCCCACTGTCATGCAAGGCGTGTGAGCTGCACACTTCCTGTCTTCGGCAGCTCACCACATGCAGGACACTCTCTTTCTGATGAGTAGTGGAAAGCAGGAAGAGCTGGTGACTCTGGGAGGCGGGGCTAGAAGCAGGCCGAGACATCACCAACCCTTCCTTGGGAGGGGAGAAAGTGAGGTTTGACACTGAAACAAACCTTGTGTTCAAGGAGTCCTCAGATTCAGACCTTCTCCAGGAAGAGTGAAGCATAAACTTAGAAACAATAGAACCCTCTCCTTTCCATGTTTGCACTACTCATACCTGAGGTAGGGGTCAGGGTCTGAATTAAGCTCATTTTGTTGAGTAAATGAAGACATCAATGAAGGGTCAAAGGGTCAAAGGCAAGACTCCCCAATACAAAATGGCTGTTGGGGGTCTGAGAGGCATGAGGTATTTGCTGGCTTGGCATTCACTTGGTTTATTTACTAACTGTTGAAATGTAAGGACACATACCTTAATTTAGCTGTAAGCAACAGTGACATGAGTGGATTCTTATAAGACCCCTTAGTTGGTTTCAAATACTCCAAGTCTATCCAGCTGCTAATAATGACAAAGCCATGATTTCCTTTCAAAATACCTTTTCCTCACACCCTTGAAGCTGTTTCACTATTGGTTACTTCTGACCAACAGGCTTAATGGAGTTTTAAATGGTTAAATCTTAAGCTCAATATTCTAATAAGAGAATTACTGTTATTTTTAAAAAGATTTTATTTTTAAATTGTGTGTGTGTGTATGTATGCGCATGTAATTTCAGGAGCCTGCAGAGGCCAAAAGAGGGTGTCCAAGTCCCTGTGGCTGGAGTTATGGGGTTTATGAAAGAAGCATCTGGTATGGAAGCTGGGAATCATTCTGAGGTTTGCTGCAAGAATAGTACATGTTCTTAAACACTGAACCATCTCCCCAGTCCTGCATTATTTTAAAATCTCCTTTTGTCTACCATTGCACATTTCACATCAAGTTCATATTGAACAGCTTCTATAAACACTTCTGAGTCAAGTTTATGTAGATACACATCTATGACTGCTCCTCATGTAATTGAGAATTAAGTCTTGCAGTTGCTTCCTACCACTCTGCATGGAATTGGGGATTCCTACAGTCTTCTTGATCATTATGACCCTTTGGGTACAAAAGCATTCCTGCTCCAAACTCCTGATTTGACAACAGTTTGGCTTAAATTTAAGAGGATGCAACTATTGAGTACACAGCCCCTATTCAGATCACCCTATAAGACGACTACTCTGACAAATGAGGACATCTCACACTCTCTCCCAAAGAGGACATGCACTAAAGGACTCTACAGTGCTCACTGTGCTCTCAGTGTCATAGAACACAGGCACGTAGGCCAATATAGCACCACAAGCTGGAGAGCTGGAAACATGGTGACTAAGAAAGAAAACGCCAGATGTGGCAGAGCAGGTCTGTAGTCACAGCACTGGAGAGGCAGAGGGGTGGATCACACCCCCAGACCTAGGAAGACCAAAACAATCACGAAACTTAACAACTCAGAAGTATGCCGGAAACATAAGTCTTGCTTTCCAAGGACATGAGATTGGGACTTCAAAGACAAAGACCTAACTCTCTTTATGATCATAAAGACAAGTGTGTTCTAGCAGAGGTGTCTAGCCTTCTCAAATGTGACATTGTCATTCACAAAGTTCACACCTGAGAACTGCACAATTGAAACACTAAATACATAAAAGCAAAAAAAAAAAAAAGAAAGAAAGAAAAACAAAACAAAACACCACCACCACCACCACCAAAACAAAACAAAACCAAAAATCTCAATGTTTTGTAATGTTGAACAAGCTGGTGACTTTGTTTCGGGCCACATGCGTGGAGTTCTTCACTGTAGGTAGGCTATGAGTTGGACCGGCATGCTAGTAGGCTGACAAAGTTCCTCAGTAAGCCCTGTCCCTGTGGTTGTAATGACTGACCCTTTCCAGCTCAACAGCCATGATTAAGAGGCAGAAGGCTGTTCAAGATGTCCAGAACACTCCCACTAAACAACCAGCATACCAGGAATCCACTGCACATCCAGTAAGTCTTAGAATCTAAATAGGTAATGAATTCTAGTAGCAAACAAGTAGGCGTGTGCATTTCCCAGATTCCTCCTTACAAATTAGGAATTCATTCCCCCAAGTACTGGGAATATTGGTTGTGGGCTGTTGAAACACAACTGATCTCTCCCTGGGAACTGCTCTAGAGAATTCCCTCCCACTAAAGGAGCTGCCTTTCCCAAGAGCACTCCAAGTTCAAGGGTTCCAGACCAAAGCCCAAGGCTCCCCACCTGGATATGAGACAACTCCAGAGGTTCTCCCAGCCCCAGAGCCCACACAGCGTCAGCCTCTCCTTTGCCCAACCTTGCTTTGTTTATTCTCTGGAAGAGTAGACAGACAGCATTCTCTTGAATGATTTGAATGATCTCCCAAGATCACAAAACAAGGAAGCAGAGGAACGGGTGTTCTCACCGAACACACGTGACTGGTTAGCCCTAGTTTCTATCAATTTCATTAAGCCCTTGACCTTGTCACAGGTGGTCCCTCCTTATCTGTTCATCTTTGCTAGCCTCTGTCATCATCACTCATTCTCATCCTATCAACCCAGGCCAGCCCCACAGAGTACCGTATTTTCCAAACACATGTCCCTGCAGGCCACTGAAAATCTCCATGTCTTGGCTTGCCTCATGCAAGTGTTCCCCTTCATTTCCAGGGCTGCTTTTTTGAAGCTCTTCTGGTCCCTTAGGTAAGTGAGGTCCCCATCCTTCAGGCCCCTACAGTGAGCTCTGCATATCTTTAGCTTGGGAATGCTTAATTATTCTAATGAGTTCCTTGCAAGCAGGAGCATGTCTTTTAACTCAGCATTGCCAGCCACACAGCTTACAGATGTTTTGTTCAATGGATGAGTAAATGAGGAGCTGCTCATGTAGGTCCTGGCGGAATCCTTGCCAAAGCCCCCATGCCAGGACAGTGTCTTTTAGAAGCATCCAAATGTGGATTCATTGCAACCTTCCTTCGACCAGTCTCTCTCCATCGTGGCAGCCTGACACACAACATCTGGACGCCACTGCAGATGCTCACGATCCCACAAAACTGTATGAGGTCTCCACAGACTCACGGAGGGGCAGGAAGGGTCCATCACTTTCCTAGCTCAGTGGAAACTAATACATATTTTTAAGCTCTCCTACTTAATATGTGAAGATATTTCTCTACCTAATCTTAGCTTCGACACAGAAAGTCCTTTGTTGGAAACACTTCCTTTTTTCCCTATTTGACACAGCACACAATGACTTACATCTTGCTAAATTTCCATTTCTAGGTCAGAAATGAAACCTAATGTGGCTCCTACATCAAGCACAGACTGCCTGCATGACGCCGTACCCTTATTGTAAGAGGCCCCTTGGAAACACAAATGAACAAGGTGCACCTCCTTCTCTGAAGCTAAAACATTAGGTCTGGATATAAATCTAGGCACGGAACACGATTAATGCCGAGCTGAGAAGGTCTGCAGAGACTCCCGCTCTCCACATAGAAACTGACAGCTGGGCAAGGGGCTGTGTATGTTCTTTGCACAGGAAATGCTCCAATTTTGTTATTGTTCTCAACAAAAATGTCCAAATAACAAAAATATTTGCTGACTACTGACTGAAGCTAATGATGACACGAAGGCTTCAACACCCCCCACCCCCACCCCACCCTGTTTCTTTGTTTTCTATAAATGGAGTCAGGAAGGAGGAAGCTTTTCCAGCACATTAGAAACTGAATTTTCTGGACCCTGTAGAATTTTTCCCCACTTTACTCTCATAGAGGTGGGAATAAGAAGATTGTGGTAACATTTTCCTGGGAGGACAGCACATGCTTTACAAGTCTGGTCATGTGTGACCCGGAAAAGCAGAACCGGAGGCCTTGTTCTGTAAGTGTGGCTCTTCCCTAGGTGTGGAGGTCAGTTCTAAGAACAAATATAAAACTTGTGGCTACTTGAAAAAAAAGGAATAAGATTTTCATTATTTTAACTGAGAGAGAGAGAATAAGTGAGTGTGTGTGTGTGTGTGTGTGTGTGTGTGTGTGTGCATCTGCATATGAATGCATGTGCCCAGGGAGGGCAGAGGCATCAGATCTCCCTAGATCTGGAGTTGTGAACCAAGCTCACATCCTCTGCAAGACTAGTGTGAACTCTTGACTGCTGAGCCATATCTCTCCATCCTGCTTCAGGTACCCATACTTTTGATCATGATTCTGAGGTCAAATATTCTTTTATTGAATATAAATAAGTACATCCAGTAGATAATACTGAATGCATTATGCATATGCACACTCACATGCATACATATGTCATACACACGCACCACACACATACGGAATGAACACATACGCTAGGTTTAACAGTCTGTGTCTTTAGAGTACTCACTGCTCTTCGTTGTCAGGCACCTTCTCAGTGATTTTAAGAAAGGTGGCTAGCAGTAAGCACAGGATGGCAGGGAGATATGGAGTGTACCTTTTTAAACATCCGAGTGGAATCCTCGCTGATCTGCATGAACCGCATAATGACATTGTTCAGATAGATGTCGCTCAGGGTGGCGTGGTCTTTGCTCTCCCTCCTCACTTGGTTCAGGAGTAAGTACCAGCAGTTCACTGGAGACAACAGGTTCTGGTCCTTCCTGAGGGGAAAGGGGGACAGAGGACAGAATTACCGTCATTTCAAAGCAGCCTGGCTCAGCCAAAAGAGGTCACCCATGCAGGTGGAAGGGCCACGCAGACAGGTGCTGCCACTGTTCTTTCTGCTCCGAGCAGTTCCTAGATCGGGACAGGCCGCAGCCTGCAGGAACCCTGCAACCTACTAGGCTTGGAAAGAAACCTTAGATCAAAACCCCCCAGTCCAACCTCCAGACCCTGATCAGGGCCCTGGGAGCCCGACCTAGACAGTGCTTCGGCAGCCCTCAGGGTTAGCACCCCACTAAGGGAAGCACTCCTGTTACATGAGAGTCTATTGGCTACTGTCTCACACACAGACTGGTCTGCCCCGGCTCACAATGCCTCCTTTGAGTGAGCGTCCTAGTGCTGGAATAGAGATTTGGCTAGGCATGCTTTCCCCGGAGCACAGTTATTTATTAATCCCTGGATGTATAGCCTCCAGTCTGCAAAAAGCATTCCCGGGGAATGTGAGCTTTATTGCATTGTCTCAAGGCTCATGAACGGAACCTGGATGCTTGGGGGCTCACGACATGTCACGTGTCCTGCTGAAATCTACAGAACCAGCTCAGATTCATAAATGCTTACTTTAGATGAAACTAAATGAACTGCAAAGCACATAAAACTAGACACATTCAAAGAAAACCTCCATCCCAACACAGTGAACAACCAAAATGCCACTGCTTTAAAAAAATGAGATGCCCTCCCTCCTTGACACCTGTGGTGGGTGAGGGAGTTGACCTGCCCCCATACCCGCTGCAGCGCTTGGGAAAGTTGGCACTGTACCTCGCCTGGCAGCCCAGCAGAGCTGACCTTATTGACGGGGTACAGGTGACCAGCCCCAAGAACATGACTGTGGGTGATACGGCCCTGCCCCTCATCTGCCATATGGTGGTGGGGTTGGGAGAGATGCTCCCCCACCTGTGGCAGGTGGGAAAACTGGCCCTGAGGTCCTTAAGAGTGGGAGGGTTGTCCCTGTCCCTCATAAGCTGTAGCACTCAGAGTGGCCTCTGTGCTTCACCTGGGCAACATAGCACATCTGGCTCTGATGGTCCAGATGTGGCAGAGTCAGCCTGAGGGCCTGGCAGCAGAACTGCCTCCATCCCTGGCTCATTGCAGAGAGAGGTGAACTAGGGAGGGCAATGCAGGAGAACTCACCATGGTAAGGAGGCGGGAGAGCGGGTGGACTGACCAACCCTGCCACTACCCAGGCCTGGAACCAGGGTATGAGTCAGCCCACTCCAACGTCCACCCCATCTGTGCTCTGCTGGAGCACATGAAGGGCCCAGCCTTGCAGACTCAACGCTGCAGGATCTCCACAACACAGGGCAACAATAGGAAAGCCAAGAGGAGTCCCAGTGAGGGCCCAGCATTGACAGTGTAGCAGAAGCCAGAGGCCTCAAACCAGACCAACGACTCTTTGCAATGAACACTTGCAAGTGAAGACATATGGACAAAATGGTATACTGTGTGACTCACTGTGCCACACTACAGCTTCCATGACAAGATTTTTCCTTTTCCCCCTTCTCTTTTCTTCCTCTTAAATTTTATTTTATTTATTTTCAGGGGGAGGGGGTGTTGCAATGGCAGAGGGTGGATAAGAAGGCATGGGGTAAATGAATTGGGATCGAGATGCATGGTGTCAAAGACTATAAATGCAAAGAAGTTTAAAAAATTAGAAGTACAATTTGTTTTTGATCACAAAAACTAACCATGAAATGGCCAAATGGCAGTGTTTCTCCTAACCCAGGCCCAAAAGTGCCATGTCGTCAGATGTGGGTCTTATTAGTTTTTCTTTTTAAAGTTGTGTATGTACGTGAAAGGGAAGGAATGGGGGTGGTGGAGGAGGACGGCACACGAGGCTAGGCACAGATGTAGAGGTCCAAGCCAACCGCCGATGTGACCTCGCCTTCCAAAGTGTGCGCCTGGCTACCGGCCTTTGAACTTTTTAGGATTCTCTCATCTTCTCACGAGAGTGAAGGGATGACAGACACATGCGTGCTGATTTGTCTGTCTTCTATACATGTTCTGGGATCAGAATACAGGCTTTTAGGCTTGCACGATAGGCACTCTCCTCACTGAGCCATCTTTCCAGCAAGACATAATATTGTATCATTCATCAACATCTATGACTGAACATGAAGCTGGGGAAAGGAAGAAAGTCACGTCTTTCTACCACTAGGTTTCTCAGATCCCACATTTAAAATTGCATTGAATCCAGGAACCTGAGGCAGGAGGATCAAGAGTTTAAGGCTGGGCTGGGTACAAAACAATGCCTTAGAATGAGATCCTGTCTTAGAAACAAAGAAAATATCCACAGCTCCCAAAACACCTAAATTGAGTTACAATCTCTGTCTAAAAGACAAAGAAAACAGTAACAGAAGCAGACATGGGCCCAGGAAGAAATCTCCATGCACACTGGGATTCTAGCTCTGGCCTGTGATGTTTCTCTTAGAACCACCCAGAAGGAATGGCGAGCCCATGGCAGGTGAGTGTGGCCTTTCTCTTGACATCCTCTGTCTAGTCAGCCCCAGAGGCAAGTGCCACTTTGCTCATTTGAAGTATGCGCATCCTTTATCCTGAAGTAGCTAATAAATTCCTTGAGACTATTTCATACATCTTTGTATCCTCCGTGCGCACCCAGATGGAAACATTACGAAATAGAATTTTATTGATCGAATAAGCAAACACATTATTATGATTGCCTTATTATTAGTGTCAATCACAGTATTGGTAATAATATAATAATAGTAGCTATCATTTACTGACTGAGAAATAGTAGGCAGGTTGAGACTGGGGGCCTTCAAGCTAGGTTTGGGGAGGTACAGGCAGGCAACCCTGGCAACTTGGAAGGCTGAGGCAGAAGGATGACAAATTTGAGGCCAGCCTAGACAACTTAGGGAGACCCTGACTCAAATTTGCATAAATGTTAATGAAAGATTGTGGGTTCTCACTCAAGGCTCTAACCTCTGCTCCCACGCCCTATCAGAGTGCTGTGGGTTAACCTCTCTGTACTTCAGTTACTTTGTACAATGAAAATGAATTGGTCTGTTTAAATGCTAGCACCCATCACGACTCGGGCACACAGTACGTGTTGCATATAGAACGTTAGCTATTTTGTCTAAGAGGCTGTTCTGATTGAGATCTGACATTAACTCCTTACAACAGTCACTCGCTGTGCCCTGACTGCCAACAAGAGAACTAAAGCTTACCAAGGATTTGATAAGGGCCAAAGGGAAGCCAGCGTTGAGTCTTTGTGTGGGGGGTTGATGGGCCCTGGCTCTTGGCATCTGCAGTAGCAACTTGAGCCTAAGGACCCCCAAAAAGCCAGGCTCCAAAGTCTAGCTTCAATGGGTGTGAACATGACTGTGCTAAAGACTTATTTGTCTGGAAAAAAAAAAAGACAAGGAATTCTGCACACACGTGCCCAAGCCAGCCACCAGTCACAGCAAGGACTTTGCCCTGTCTGTCAACGCCACTTATGGTCATGAGCTCTCGCACCTCCTGTTAGAGAAAGCAAAGCTCAGAGAAGATATGTAGAGACACAGTCACCTAGTAGTTGTCATTCAAGACCCAGGTCTGGCTGATTGTTAGTAGAGCAGCGTTCTAAGCTTTGGATCCGTTTCCTCTCCAGCTCTACATTCCATAAAAAGAAACTCTCAAGCCAAAGGCAGTTTGAAGCTGCATGCATAGATATTAATTCCATCTATCTATTTGGTGGTGCACAACATTCCGGTGAGCGGCAGGGGACAACTTTCTCTCGTTTATTCTCTTTCCACCGTGTCAGTGGTGGCAACTGAACTCGGGTCTCTGCCTGCCGTAAGCCGTCTTGCTAAACTGGCTACCCTTCTTTTAATCACAGTTCACTTCAAGATCACGGAGAAGAAAGAGGCTGGGTTCTCAGCAGCACCCCAGACCCAAAGGAGTGGGCCGGGTGGTCTCTTTGCTGCCCTTGTTTAGGAGGGTAGCCAGTCTTTCTCTGTCACTGGGGTGGGTTACCCTCTGGGACTGGAGGACAATGAGGCGAGGTTGACAGTGGAAACCCTCTATTCCAAATCTTCATCTTGTGTAGACCTCGTCACCAGCAGCTCTTCTGCAGAGTTAAGGGCTGGGTACCTTTGCACAATAACGTAGACCTTCCTTTCCCTCTCCTTTTCTTCCTTCTGTCTTTCCTTCCCTTCCCTTCCCAACCATGGAAACATCCCTTGACTTCCTATGACTCCAGGTGTACACTTATAAGTGCATCAATTATATTCTAACCATCACTTCAGGGAGTTTTACGGCAAAGGTGTTTTTCAGATTTCCTGGCCCACTGTACTTTCTGAAACAAAAGCCATGATACTTTTTTAATATCTCCCCAACTGGGCATTCCCTTCTCCCTCTAGGTGGCTATATTATAAGGCCACACACCATGAGAGACCCTTGGTGTTCTTCCTTCTCTGATATCCTCCTGCAGCCCACAACCTTACCTGTCACTGAAATGCAAGTGTGGGCAGTTCAACTTAAAACACTGTAAAGATTCCTATGTCTGCAGGACACAGCCCATACAGATGTGTAAGAATCTGTGCTGTGCCCCAGTTAATGCCTGTGACCACCCTGTCGTCCAATTACGGCATACTCCCAAAGGACTACTATTTTGCAGACCTGGCCTAGAGCCCTTTCCTTCTGGTCTTTTGCCTACAAGGTTCCCTCCTTCAGTCCCCCTTTCTGGTCAGCTAGTCATTAAGTGTCCACTCACGTATCACTCTCCTTGTTGCCAGGGAGATGGCTCCGGTGGTAGTGTTTGCCTTGTAAGCTTTAGGATGAGAATTTGAGCCACAGACCCCAGCCCCAACACCGAGGAGGCAGAGACAGGCAGGTGAACGGTGTGTTAACACCCAGGAAATGATACCCTAGGGTGTTCTCTGGCCTCTATAACAGGTACACACTGTGCACCGCTACACACGCATGCATTGCCATACATGCATTTGAGAGCACGCGCCTCTCTCTCTGTCTGTCTGTCTGTCTGTCTGTCTGTCTGTCTCTCCCCCCCCCTCTCTCTCACACACACACACACACTCTGACCACTCTTCCAGGACCTTCTTTCTTGACTTCCATTACAGAACATGCTTCAGCCCTGTCTGTCAACAGAACCCTGTGCTTGCCCTGTTGGTACACTTACGTTACGATTACCAGCCTGTCTCTCTGACCCTGGGATTTAAATTATAAAGTGAATTTCATGACCAGAATAACCTGTGTGTTCTTTTGAATTACTACAAACATGTTAAGTGGAGGTGGGGCATGCTCCCCATGGACACTAAACCCAAGCAAAAGTTACTGCTAATGCTCATATAAAAATTGCTAGAGTGGTACAGGTTATAATCCTGGCACTTGGCAGGCAGACTGTCGTCATAGGTTCTAGGCTAGCCTGGGCTATGAGACCTGGTCTCAAAAAAATGGAAAGAAAAACAAACAACTCACTACAGAAATCTTGAGGCCTTTGCTGACAGCAGCTCTTTAAACCCACCCTTTCAAATGTCTACCTATGGCTAATAGCAGCTTCTCGGTAGCTGGGAGTTTTATAAACACTGATGTAAAATATAAAGTTACGTCTATGCAGTTTAAGTGGGGAGGGAGGAAGGTTGCTAGATTTATGGGGACATGTCCACCAAAAGCTTCAAAGGAAATGTCCAGCACTGTGGAGGTTTGGAGAAAAGGTGGGGTGCCCAATCGCCTTGGAAAAGAGACTCTGAATCAAGTCTCTCTCTCTCTTCCTGCCCCCCTCCATGCTTCCTTCCCTCCCCCTTCTCTCCTCCCCCACTCCCAGGTATTGAACTTATGGTTCAAGTATTCGCTCCTCCCTTTCTTGTCTCTCTCCCCCCTCCTATCCCAGGTATTGAATCTGTGACCTCATGCATGCCAGGCAATCGCTCAGTCCCCAGAGCTATGGCCATAGCTGAAACCAGCTTCTTACTTGAACTGCTGGTGATCCTTAGTGCTTCTTGTTTTGGCCATGAACCTTTCCGCCAACTTCTCCAGGTTCCGGGAATATTCTGTCTCAATTTCAGCTTTTTTCCGGAAGAAATCTTGCAGGTCCTGGAGTAGCTGGACTCGCATCTCTGTCTGCTGCTCGAGGCATTTTTGTTGCTCAACCAGTTGAGCTCGGATTTCTAAGGAAAAGATAAGAATGCACTTGATGACATCATGAAAACGACCAAGGCCAGCTGACAGGCAAGGCATGAAGAGTGACTCCTAGCTTACGGCCTCTGCCAGAGTCCTTGTATATTACATATGTTCATTCATTATAATTATGTGTATGAAAGGAATATGGGAACATACTTAAGCCACAGCAGATGCGGGGACCAGAAGACAATCTGTGGGAGTTGGTTCCATCCCTCTACCATGTGTACGTCCAGAGCTTAAACTCAGATCATCAGTTCAGTGGCAAGCACCTTTACTCAGTGACCCATCTCACTGGCCCTTGGTTGTTTAATTTCAAAAACATCTGTTGGCCTTTTTTTTTTAATGAAACGAGATCCAGGGGAAATGTAGCAAATTTGAATAGAAATATGTCTCACACTTGTAATACCACAAACACGCATTGAGTCACGAGGGGAATTACAACTTTTCAGGTAATTCCAAAGGTTGGGGTGCTGGGATGCTACTGACATCTGAGTGTACCATAAACTTTTCAGTGGCCTTTTACCTTAACTATCCCTTTTGAGCTTGAGTAGAAAAGAAATGGGTGTCATCTTCCAGACATTGGAGCTGACACATTTGTCAGCTGGTACATACAGAGACTGACATCTGGCAATTCTTATTTAGCATTCATTCCTCATTTGTAAAACACTTAACTTCAGGGTTTATAGGAATGCCGGACCTAAAATTAACTTCTTTCTATCTTCAAATAATCCATTCACAAAGGCAACCCTCGGACTCCAACTTATCATATAACACCAAAGCTATTATCCCAGCATTCACCTTGTACACACTATTGAAACCAATGCCTTTACTGACACCCAATCGTTTTGCCATTTTACTATGTTAGGAACTCAAGGGATGTGCATCTATGGATTCAGGAAAAGCACAAAGCAAACACTATGGATGCAAAATGAGTTATAAGCTGTCACTGCGGAGAAATCAGTGCTCTGGCAAACAGGTCATACCAAGCACACACTGCGGACCGACTTTGGTTCTAAGATCTGTGGCTAACTTCCAAAGACAAGAATAGTATTCCTGGAGGAGGACATCTGCATCTCTCCATCCCCAGTGTCCACACCTTTGCCCTAAAAGAGGGTAGTAACTAATTCAGCGGAGACAGAGGAATCCTATCCCAAGAGCACATTCTTCATTTCTTTGTAGGATCCCTTCTAGATAGAGCTGATGGCAGATACTCAGGAATTCACAGGGATTTGATCCTGCTAGTTAAACTCATCAGTAGGCTGGTGGTTACAGTGTGGGTGCAGAGAAGGCAAGTCAGGAAATTTGCTGACTTTACTAATGCTGAATTACCACTATTTTTGTTAGTATCACCTTCCCAGTTGGTAAGTGGGACTTCCCCGGAGCCCCGTCTCTGCTCTGTGAGTCTGATGCATGGAGTATGTCCTGCCATCTTACCACCCATCTATTAGTTCTGAGCAATTGTCCTATTTCCCCAGCGATACCTTGGCAGAGGGGCTCAGTGCTCTGCCCTGGGGTCTGCTATGGTCCAGGCTGTGTTGGGCGGGGGTGGGGGGGAGTGGGTGACTCGGCAAAGGTAGGGAGTCACACTCATGCTCGCTCTGTGTTAAGGGATGGTCCTCCTAGCCTCTCAGGAGTGTGGTGGTTGCTGGAGAGAACACGTCACCAACAGGCTTTTAACCACAAGGGAGGACATCTGCTTCACAGTCAAAGAAAGCGGTTTCCAATACAGTGTTACAACCAGCATGGCTGCCAAAAGTTTTCTCCTAAAAATACGGAGCTATTTTTGTTTCATGAAGAGGAGGAAGAAAAAAAAAATCAAGGACGGGGGTATTTTTCATTCAGGAATTCCAGTAAATCTTCTGAGATGAAGTGATTTTTAGCAAATCCCGCTGTGCTAAGAGAAAATGAATCCATCATCTGAGGTCCTCCCCACCAGCCGCTTCCTCTCACCTTGGTATCCAATAGGAAATAAGAGTGGCTCTGCTACAAATCTTATCAAAGCTACTCATCGATTGCATGGGCTTTCTTCAACTGGGTATAAATAATTAAAACTCCTAGAAAACCCGTGGGCCTTTCGTTCCGCATCAAGGACTGCAAGTCCTTCCCTAACCCCAGATTCCTGGGCAGTCCATTAGAGCCCCTCCCAGCAGCTCTCCCGGGCCAGTCTTGATGGGGCTTTTTACTTTCAGACTCAAGGTTCATTTTAATTTAGCTGAGCACATCACTACTGAGCCTGCATCTTATGTTAGGCAGAGTCCCAGGCTCTGGGGACACAGTTTTGCTGTGACAATCTTTTCATATACTATGCGCTCATTGGTTAATAAAGACTGATTGGCCAATAGCCAGGCACAAAGCACAGGAGGGGTGATCAAACTGAGGATAGAAGGGAGAAAGAAGGGCAGAGTCAGAGAGCCGAGAGTAGACGTGGAAAAACAAGATGAACGCGCCATGCTAATAAAGTACCGCCATGTGGCAGAGTGTAAATAAGGAATATGGGTTAATTTAAAATGTAGGAGCTAGTTAGTAATAAGCCTGAGCTATTGGCTGAGCCTTTACAATTAATATAAGGTTCTGCATGGTAATTTGAAAGCAGCTTCCCAGACTGGAAAACTCCGCCTAAACAGCTTTGTGCTCAGCTTCTTCTGGAATGACACACAAACCTTAGACTACTGACATCAGTTCATAACAAAGAGAAGATTTGGAAGGAGGAGTATGAACTACAAGAGTAGGAAGACAACGATGTCCCAAATATCAAAGGAGATGACAAGACACACAGCACAAAGTAAACAGCGACAGGATTTGTAAATAGCTTACACAAAAGAACCCTTCTTACTCAATAAAACAAAAAAAATACAACAGCTGGGCGGTGGTGGCGCACGCCTTTAATCCCAGCACTCAGGAGGCAGACGGATCCCTGTGAGTTCGAGACCAAGCCTGGTCTACCGAGTGAGTTCCAGGACAGGCTCCAAAACAATACAGAGAAACCATGTCTTGTAAAAAAAAAAAAAAAAGAACATGGGCGAAGGATCTTAGTTGATGTTCTACACAAGATGATGAGGAAGTGGGTCAACGGACTATTAAAAGTTGCTGAATATCATCAGCTACCAGGAGACGAAAATCAAAAGCAGAATGGACACACTGACACCCATGGACGGAACTCTAACAATGACAGCAATACAAGTTGGAGAAGAGACATGGAAACTAGAACCTTTATACACTGCTGCCAGCAATCTTAAAATTTTCCGTCACACTGGAGAACATCCTGGCACTTTCTTGAAATGTTAAATAGAGTCAGCATGTCCCCTTCTGGACACACGCAATTATAAATGAAAATACATTTCTGTACCAAACCATGTACATGAGTGTGAATGGCAGTATCATTAGTAAAGGTGAAACGTGAAGATAAACCAAAAGTCTGTCAATCCCTGCACTGATAAAGCGTTGGCACGGCTCTACAACAGAATATTGTCTGACAATTAAAATGAATGGGGAGCTGGCTCATGTTATGGTGAACCTTCGAAACATAAACTTACATCTGCTCCGCTGGCAGAGGGCTTGTCTATCCTTTAGATGACCTGGATCTGGCTTCTAGAACTACACACAATGAGAGTTGTGTCACACACACATTATCCCCGCCCTTGGGAAGCAGCGGCAGGGGGACCAGGAGGTCAAGATCATCCTCAGCCACATGGCAAGTTTGAAGCCAGTCTGGATTACTGGAGGCCCATAATTTGAAAGCTTACTGTCCAAGCTACTCTCACGGGACCATACAATCTGTAGTTCCGTTCATGTCTAAGTGTGCAGGACAGACTCATTCACAGAGGCGGAAGGTGGGTGAGTTTTGCTTGGGTCTGGGAGAGTGGGAGGGTCTCAGGAAGTGGCTGCTGTTGAGGTAAGGACTTCTTTTGGGGGATGATGAAAAGGATCCAGCAGAGGGCTTGATTCATCAGATAGTTGTGAAATTCTGAATGGACTAAAACCTCCAAGTTAGTAAACAGCATACGCAACTTATATCTCAAAACCAGCTGTGGCATTTTTAAGAGACAGACGCATCACAGTCCTGAGAATTTCAGTTGATATGAATGCTTTACCTAACCAGGCTTCTGGAAGGATTTATTACCAGGACTCCCAAACACTACTGCAAAACACAGCAGAAAAACGTAAAAAGGTGGTGTCTCTGCACAGGTTCTGCTGGCCACCATTTAAAAGTCTAGGCCAGGACATGTTAAATAATCATAATGGATGCTTTTAGTACAGTCTTACCTCTTGTTATTTTAAAGATTTATTTTTAATTATGTTCCCTCCGCTCCCTCCCCATCTGTGTGTGTGTACACGCTCGTGTGTGTGTGTGTGTGTGTGTGTGTGTGTGTGTGTGTGCAGGTATGTGCATGTGGGTGCAGGTACAAGTGGAAGCCAGAGGCGCTGTACCGCCTTGGAGCTAGAGTTACAGGTAAACCACCCAAAGTAGATACTGAGAAATGAACTCAGGTCCTCTGAAGAGCAGTATGTGCTCTTAATCACCAAGCTGTCTCTCTAGCCCCTCCAGGTTTTGGCTGCTCTTTTGTTTTCAGTCAGGATCTTAGTATACATCCCTGGATGTCCTGAAACTCACTACGTAGACCAGGATAGCTTTGAATCCACTGTCTCTGTCTACCACCACAGCAGGCAGCCTGCTTTTTGTTTTGTTTAGTTTTTTCTTGGTAGAAGATATATTCATTATGTATTAATATTCATTTCATAATAGCTAAAATTTAAATCAACCTACATTTTTTCCTAATTTTATTTAAATTAGAAATAAGATTGTTTTACATGTCAATCCCAGTTCCCTCTTCTACCTCTGCCCCCTATTAACTCTCTATCCCATCCCCTTTCTGCTCCCCAGGGAGGGTGAGGCCTTCCATGGGGATCTTCAAAGTCTGTCATATCCTTTGGAGCAGTGCTTAGGCCCTCCCCCATGTGTCTAGGCTGTGGAATGGGCTCCCAAAGTCCATTTGTATACTGAGGATAAATATTGATCTACTACCAGAGGCCCAATAGACAGCCTGTCATTTTTTTAAATGACTGCTATTCATTTCTTTTCTGAGCAGCAAACAAAATGGAGAGACATCAATAGTTCAATAAGTACAATGCACAAGGCTTTCCAACCACAGCAACCGACGTGAGAAAAAAGGAAAAAATACAAGAGCTAGTTCCTCAAAGTTATAAAAGTCTGCTAACACCAAATTAAATTATATTACCCTGAAATAGAATAAATGGAGGAATGTCTTACTATTATTGCTTTGACAATGGGAAGTCCTAACTCTTAAAATAAACCTCTGTGGCAAATGGTAGGTACAACATGGAAACATTGATGCGCTCTTGGCTCTGTGTGTTATTAAGTGAGGAGGGCTCTGGTGTAAGCAGAAGGACTGGGGGAAGGGTACTTCCGTCATCTGTCAAATGATGTAATACAGTAAAGCACCTGGATCACCTCAATTATTTCCTCTGTCTCATGTGCTCAGGTTTCCCTCATATCAGGAGTTTATATTCTGTTAGAATGAGTTAGTGCCTTCACTCAAAGTAAATAAGGCAATGACCCAGATGACACGCAGCCTCTTGTCTCTCTCTCTCTCTCTCTCTCTCTCTCTCTCTCTCTCTCTCTCTCTCTCTCTCTCTCTCTCTCTCTCTCTCTCACACACACACACACACACACGCACACTCACATGTGCGTATGTGTGTGCGTGAAAAGGCAATAATGTTTATTGATCATTTCCTTGTACCATATTCTGTAGAGGTTCTGAATAACACAGTGGAAGCCATGGACCCTTAGGGAAGAGGCATGGGCAACGCAGATGGCAAGGCCTGGTGACCCTCATGGCCTAGAGGGTAGGAACGACGGGAACACCGAGAAAGTGGAGGGGGCACTGTGGGACCAAGAGGCACAACTAAGGAGGAAGTCCTGGGTCGGACTCACCATGATGGGAAAGAAGTATTCTAGGGGGAGGGAGGAGGGAGATAAGGGGTTCCACACTGCACCTCACCCCTTGCAATTGAACCCTGAGGGCTCACACGTGTAGTCATGAGCTAGGCCAGAACAGACTGAAGGAGGGCTCCAAGGACTAAGGTTTTGTTAATATTTCACAGGCTGTTTTCCCAAACCAGGCTGATGACAGGGAACAATACCCAGGCTTGGTCTTATTGGTCTAGTTGGACACAGAATGGGAGGGGGGAGCTTCAGGGGGAGACTCACAGTACGTGCTTCAGCTAAATCTTTTCACCAAGTGTCCTAGTTGGGTTTCTGTTGCTGTGATCAAACCCTGACCAAGAAAAATTTGGGGGAGGTAAAAGTCCATCACTGATGGAAGCCAGTGCAGAAACCCAAGGTCTGCAGACAGGACCTGAAGCAGAGGATGATGGGATGCTGCTTCCTGGCTTGCTCATCTTGCTTTCTTATACAACCCAGCCTTCCCCCTCCCCATGGGTGGCATTGCACAGAAAGAGTTGGGCCCTCCCACATGAATCACGGATCAAGAAAATTCCCCATGTGCATCCCCATGGAAGAGTGTGATGGGGACAATTCCTCCACAGGCATCCCTCTGCCCTGCTGACTCTAGCTTGTGTCAAGTTGAGAAAAACTAATACACACACCTGGAGACTTTGAGAAGCTCCACTGAGAGGAAATGAAACAATTCTGAGCAAGGACGATAGAGAATCAGATTTGCATTCCAAAAAATGGTGTAAGTAAGCAAATACATGAAATGCTAAGTGTCCTACACCTCACAGAATAATTTCATTTGTAAGTTTATAGCCCTCCTTCCAATGATTAGTGGCCAAAATGAACTACTACCAACAACAAAATAAGATAATATATACATACACACACACACACACACATACACATATATGTATGGATACACACACACACACACCCTCTACAGAGGGAAAGGCAACAGCAACAACAACAAAATTCTGTAATAAAAAAAACTGCAGAATAACAAAACAACAGAACTCTTGCATAAACGGTGTTCATATTTTCCCCTAAGCCTCCCATTAGCTTAGTTATTTATGAATCATTTCCTTCTGCCTTCTGGTATAGAACTAATGATTACTATATTTCCATTTAATTTCTTATAGAGAATGGAAATTGATTTTAAGTTACATTGTAGAGAAATCCAAGGAGCTGTTCAAATCACGATGTGGCCATCAATCACACAGAACACTTGAAAGATGCCTAGATTCCCAAACCTGTTTTCTGGTTTTAGAGACAGGGTTTCATGTAGCCCAGGCTGCCTGGCTCCAAAGTCACTAAGAGGCTGGCCTTGAACTCCTGATCTTCAGTCTTCTCTACCTTGTAAGTGATGGGATTAAAGATACAGATTCCAAAATCTTAATGTGATAAAAGAAAAACAACCCAATAATTGACATATGAGTGTTAAAATTATAAATGAGACATACCATGTCTTGGAAATATGAAACCAGTTTCATCTATTCACTCATCCTTTAATCTTTCAGGTGTTATTAAAATACTATTAAAAATAAAATGTAACTACTAAAACCATGAAAATTACCAACCTGTAATTACCATCTAAGAAACAGTGCTCCTCTAAGACCTCAGGAAACTGGAGGTTAGCTTTCTCATGAGTGGATCTAGACCGCCCATCAAGAGTGGATGAAGAGAACAGGCTTGGTCAGAAGATGAGGCTTAGGCATGAGTCAAGAAGAGAGCACACTTAGAAGTGTGGCATCGAAGGAGCAATAATCACCATAGAACTCGTTTTCTCAACTGCAAAGTGACCACTAGCTTGTCAGTCTCCTTCCACTAGGAGTGGAAGACTGAAATGTGTAACATAGGAAAATGCTACCGTACCCTATGGAGTGCTCTGTGAGACAGCTTCTCCATCACTGTGATGAAGACCCTCTGAAGACCAACATCAGAGAAAGGGCCTCTCTTGGCTCATGGTTTTGAGATTTCAATCTGTGTTCTCCCAGCCTGCTGCCATGGGCTTGGGCCAAGGCAGAACATCACAGTGGAGATTGTGCTATGGTGCAAAGCTATTCACTTTGCAGTGTCAGGAAGCAGAGAGCCTGCACAGAAAGGACCAGGGACAAGACATGCTAGGAAAGGCACACTCCTGTGTGATCGATGTCCTGCAACTGGGTCTTACTTCTCACAGCCCATTCAAGGACGACTTCAGCAGGAGGTTAATTGATGATGTTAGGACCCTTTTGATCCAATCAACTCTCAATAGCAACACTAGCTGAGGGACCAAGCTCTCAACACATGAACCTTGTGGGGGAAACATCTCACGTCTAACCCTTAACAAGCCAATTATTAAATGGGTCATGCAAAAAGAAAAGGCTAACCAAGAATGGATGGTGTGGATAGTATAAGCTGAGATTACTGAAAAGAAACTATCACTAGCCAAATGGAGCCACCATCCATGGAGCCTTCAGAGAGCTTGGTCCTGTTCTGCCTCTAAAATATGGGTAGGATTAAAAGGTTGTGCAGAATTGAGCAATGTAGATACAGTTTTTAAATACACTCAAATTACTGCTGATAGCCTGGCCTTGGGGTAGGGTTTCAGGAAAAGATTCTATAATATGTGGACCATAAATAGCTTTCCAGGTTGCTGCCACTATATATGACTCCCTGTAGTCCTCTTCTGCCTTAGAATTGTATCAGTAATAGCTTAAGCAAGCTAAATAATACAAAAGATCTCTATGGAGTAAAATTGCTTCTACTCCATGCTCAAAACCAAAGTCTTATCTTAGAAGTACAGAGATGCTTAACATATTTAGGAACTCCGATTTAGGAGAGATCCCTTTTAGGGTCATATGGAAAAACATAATGCAGTAAAAGCTTCCTACAATATATACACATATGAAAGCAAGCTAAATGAAGTCACCAAATAGCCAGGGAGACAGAGGCCCAACAGGACATTCCACATCACTAAATGAAGCTTCTAGTGCTAGGAATGGGTTACATCTAATTGAAGGCTACTGGTGGCTCTCCACAAACTGATGGTAGGACCATATTGCTAAAGACAACACCTACACAACCCACTGAACCTAGAGAAGCCATGCCCACCTAGAGCCTTTTCCCTACTGATTAGTATTCATGGTGTTGAGACGTACTCTGTGCACTACCAAGGAAGAAAGGTCAACACCAACCCTTCAGTGTCTAAGAGTTATCAGTCTGAGAGATGTGCCCGTGCAGTAGTGACACAGAGCGTGAGGGAGGAACCAGCCACTGTCTGATTTGAGTAAGGCCCATGCCATGAGATGGAGCCCATATCTACCAAAGCTTGGGTAACCAAGCATCTCAGACTAGATAGCCCACAGACCTAGGGGAAAAACAAATACCACCATAAAGGAATGTAGCCAAAAAGATAAAAAGATAAAAAAAGAGTCCTAGTGACATTCTGATATATTTGTAATTCTGTGGCTTTCTCGGCTGTCATAGAGGAATGTCCTCCTGCAGCAGATGGTTGGATGGAGGAATGTCCTTCTGTATGTATGTTTCTTGTATTGGTTGATGAATAAAACACTGTTTGGGCAATGAGGCAGAAACATAGGCGGAACTAGGAGACAAGGAGAATTATGGGAAAGGTAGGCAGAGGGAACCCACCCGAGTAGATGCCATGTAGCCTGCCAAAAGAGTAACAGGTCTGAGCAATCTCCAGTAAGCCAAGACCACATGGAAATACATAGAAATAGAAATGGGTTAATAATTAAGACAGAGCTAGCCAGTAAGAAGCCTAACTATTGGCCAGCAGTTTTATAATTAATATAGTGTCTCTGTAAGTTTATTTGGGGCTGAGAAAGGCAGCAGGACCTGGAGGGACAAAGAAAGCCACCAGCAACAGATAGTAACAAATACAGAGACCCACACCCAGACAATATGCAGAGAGAGAGAGAGAGGCCTAAAAGGGATGTCTCCATCAAATCCCTCCTTCTCAGGGCTCAGTGAAATCTGTGGGAGAGGAGGTGGAAAGAGTGTAAGAGCCAGAGGGGCTGGAGGACACTGAGGGATCAAGGTCTTTTAGATACATAAGGGTCGACGCACATATGAACTCACAGAGACCGAGGCAGAGAGGCAGAGTGCACAGGGTCACACCAGATGGGGTCCTAGAGCTGAAGAGAGAAGTGGACACATGCCCCCATCCCTAACACACAAGCTATCCCCAGTAGAAAACGGCTTGCAAATGAAAACCTAGTTTTGTCCAAGGAAGTCTCGCTGGGGAAACAAACCACTCTTAAGGGTAGGTCCCATACCCAGTAGTAGAAAGCCAACACAAAATGAACTCAAGGGCATCTTTGGATGAGATTATGTCAGGGTGTGTGTATATATACATATAAACTTTATAGGTCCTTTGTGTATGTGTTATGGCTTCTAGTTTTGTTTTGCTTTCTAACAGAATTCCTGTGCATGTGAACATGTTTGTCTCCTTATCTATATGGGTTTCTTGTCCATCTGTGCCCCCCCCCACATTTGGCTCCTTTTCTTATTCTGATAAGAATACTCCTTATAAGCCTGTTTGTTTTCTAAGGAGAGACAGACAGGGGTATGGGTTGGATGGAAGCAGAAGTGGGGAGGAACTGAGAGGGGTAGAGAAAGGGGAAACCATGCTTGGAGTATAGTGTATGAAAACAGAAATCTACTTTCAATAAAAGAAACAACAAAGAAGGAAACAACAGAGAACCCTCTTTTGAATTACATATATTAAGGAGCTGTGCCCTCCTGGAGTTTTATTCTTGTGACTCCTGACCAAGAAGGAGGTCTTCAGCTTTTCCCATCTTCATCATCTACCTTGATGTGAAGCTATGTCAGCCTCGGTATTACTAAGCAACAGTTTGATAGCTTTTGAAAGTCAAATATATTTTGGCCTATTAACATTTTCAAAAGAATGCATGAAAAGTGAATTTGCATTTTTTATTCAAATGCTGTCCAGGATAAAAGGCAATAAATCCGGGTAATCGATGACTGTAGTTTAACTACTTCCCAGCAAAAGGCAGTTGAAAGAATGAGGGCTAAATGGTCCACGATGGGGCTGTTACTGAGAATGAGAAAGAGGCAGAGTGTCATTAACTTCCTCATAATTAAGCAAGGACACTTAAGACCTGATTAGTAGATCGATTTTCATGACCAGAAAAAGAACGCGTGTGGAAATCATTGATCTAAAGAGAATACTGAGATTCCCATTTCCCAGTGACACCCCCTAAACACTGGAAATAACTCAAGACAGAGTCTTGTGGAGCACCAGCAAGAGCTCACATGTAGCTTTCTCTACAGATGTCTTAGGAATGGAGAGACTTACAACTAGTTTAAGGCCTTTGTACTGAATTAATTGCACAATGAAGTTTTCCCACATGAAAGCTGTTTTCCTTATGATAGCAATTAGGATTTTAGAGTGTCCACTAGAAAGCAAGTTAAGCTCCCAGGCAAATCAGTATTTGCATCTACAAGGAGATAGTTACTTCCTCCTGTGACCTGGGCCCTGAGATGTGTTCTTAAGAAGCTTACCTCATTTTCTTCTGCCAGCATCCTACCATGTGGTGCACTGTTGCGGGTGACGATATTGAAGGACGAGTATTTTGTTTAAAGTCAGATAACTAGCAATTATCAGAGCTTAGATTTCCATTCAAGTTTATCTCAATGCAAAGTCCATAATACAAAATATGATGCCCAACAATTATGTGTGTAACTACAGAAATCAAGTTTACCTGAGTGACTTGGGCTTGGGTCCCTAGACATCGTATAAGAGCTCAAGTGTCTAGCATCATTTCCATCATTTAAAGAAAACCAAGGGATTCCCCTAAAATGTGAATTATTTTCCAAAACCTAGCTAAATGTCCAAATTTCCTAACATTTTCTTGAATGTCATAGCTTCTTACGAAACTGTACTTGTCTTAGTTTAAAATCATAATTATACTATTGCTATTCTGCTCTACATACTATGAGATCTTGAACTGTGTAAACTATAAGCTCCTGATATACAGATAATGCACAGTAGTGCACAGTATGTGTTCTGATGTGCTGGTCTTAATATAGAGAAAAGTCAAATGTTTAGTTATGGTTATGGACTTAGCAGTCAATATTTGCTAATTCATAAACTCCTTTTTCTTCTCCATTTCTCCATAGCCCACTATGTCCAGTCTTTCTCACTGTTTTCTCCCTGGTCCCTAGTTTTATGTTGTCTCCTTTAGGTTGCAATGAATAAAATACTTAAGTTAAATCCATTTCATGTTTTAAATATCTCTCAAATACAGATCTATTTTGAAAGTCAACTTGGGGCTAGAGAGATGGCTCAGTGCTTAAGGGCACTGGCTGCTTTCCCACAGGACCCAGGTTCAATTCCCAGGTCCTACAAGGTGACATACAACCACATGTAACTTCACTTCCCAGGGGCTCTGACTTTCTCTTCTGGCCTCCCTATGGTACACAGACATAGTTGCAGGCAAAACACACATCCACATAAAAATACATACATTAAAAAACAAAAAATGTCTGCCTCTACCATTGGAGATTATCATAACCTGGGAAAGGAACAAATTAAAATTAATAAATTCATTTAGTTTTCTTTAGACTCTGGTTAGAGACTTTAGGTTGTATTGACAGCTGTATTTTCTAGGCTGATTTAATTGCAGCTCAATAAAATGTCTCTACCTACCAGACTGCACCACTACCTGGGCTCCAGGATCAAGGAGCTGATAAAGCAAACTGAGGAACATTGTAATTGCTTTGTAATTCTTCAGCATCTACCAAACAACTCTGAGCTACAGCTCTTGCTCATAACAAAGCAAAGCTTTCAACCTGGAGGGTACATTGACCTCACACAGATGACATTATTTGGTCATACAGTTTTATATATTCCCATATGCACACATACACACCGTATTTGCATTCCAACACACACCTTTTAAAGATTCCTTTTTTTTTTTAAACGCTTTTCCAGGCAGTCAGCCAAAGTCAGAGAGAATCCCTTCATTCTTTCCCAGAAATGATGCAACTTGGCCCCTGACCCACAGAAGGCTTGCATTTTCCAGAAGGCTCTGGAATGGACTACAGCCCAGGAGCTAGGATATGGTTTATGGTGGTAGGAGACAGCAAAACTCACTGGATCAGTTCTACTTGGAAATGCTTTGACTACTCACAGTAGTCATGAGACCACTGTTCCAGGGTTTATGCCAAAGATGCAAAATCTAATGGGGATGCCCAACCTTAATGTTCCAAGTGTCACCCTTTTACAGTGGAGACAAAGGGAAGGACAGTGGTTATTGTGAAGAACTGGAAAGTCCCAGGGTAACAAACGATGGTGTGACCATTGCAAAGTCAATTGAGTTAAAGGAAAAATGCAAAAATATTGAAGCTGAACTTGTTCAAGTTGTTGCCAAGATCACAAATGAAGAGGCTGGGATTGGCACCACCATCACTAGTGTTCCACACTCTTATAGTGCCAATTGTGGCTTGAGGTAGATGCTAATCCTGTGGAAATTGGAAGAGCTGTGAGATTGGTCCTCAGTGCTGTAGTTGATGAACTTAAGAAGGTTCTAAGGTGGAGTGACTCATAAAGAAATTGTGTATGTTGCTGCAATTTCTTCAAATGAAGACAAAAAATTACAAACTTCATTTCTGATGCTATGAAAAAGATTGGGAGAAAGGATAAAAACACCAAATGGTGAATTGAAAATCACTGAAATCATCGAGTTTGGTCGAGGAGATAGTTCCTCAGGTTTTATTAACACAAGAAGAAGTAAAAATGTGAATTGCAGGGTGCCAGTATTGTGGTAAGCTAAAAGAACATTTCTAATGTCCCATCCACTGTACCAGCTTTTGAAATTGCTAGTCTTCTCTGGAAGCCCTTGGCCATTGTTTCTGAAAATGGTAGTAGATACGCTCTAAGTTTGTTGTTTTTTAATTTTTTTTGTTGTTGTTTTTTTTAAGTTGGAGCAGCTAAGTTCCAGGATTTGAGGACAATACAGAGGAGATGTGGCTACTGCTACTCAGGGAACAGCATTTGGAAAAGAAAGGAGGACCTTAAAGACATTCAGACTCAAGTCTTGGGAAAAATTGGAGAGGTCATTGTCACTGAAAATGTCACACTTTTTAAAAGGAAAAGGTGGCAAAGTTCAAACTGAAAAAAAAGTACTCAAGGAGTCACTGAGCAATCAGACATCACAACTAGTGAATATGATGAATAAGAAAACCAGAATGAAGGACTGACTACACTTGCTGATGGAGTAGCTGTGACAAAGGCTGGAGGGACAAGTATTGTCCAAGTGAGAGTAGGAAAGAGATTTGGGTGCCCTCAATGTTTCAACTTTGACTGCTGAAGAAGACATTCTAGGAGGGAGATTTACCTGGTTTCTCTGCATTCCAGACTCAGCAACATTCAAGCCTGCTAATGAAGAAGGGAGGGAGGTACAGAAACCATTAAAAGATGATTGGAATTTCATGCAGTGACTACTGCAAGGGATATGGGTACTGAAGGGTGTTCGAGAGTGGAAGAAATTCTCCAAAGTTCCTCGGAAGTTGCTTATGGAGATTGAGTGAACATGGTGGAGATGGGAATCATGGGCCCAAGGTAGGCTGTCAGAACAGCTTTACCGGATGTTGCTATAGCAGCCCCACAGCGGGAGTTGAAGTCACAGAAATTCCTGAAGAAGAAAAGGACTGTGGGGTGGGCACATTGGGTGGGGTGGAAGGAAGTAAGGGAGGGAGCACACTCCAGTTCCTCGAATGTTGCTTGGCCACTAGCAGTGAACTGACAGGGAGCTCTAGGCAGGGTTCTTCATGCAAGCTCCAGAGGTACCCACAGAAGAGAAAGCCAGCTGCCATTTGCGACAATCCCTAAAGTATCGGTTGCTGGTTTCAGTTGACAGTATGTAGTGGTTTACGGCTGCACTTTTTAACAAAGACTTCTGTACACTTGTGATAGTGCGTGCAAAAGCCATGTGACAGCATCCTACTTCCAACTTAAATCACTGAGGAACTTCTACTCCCATTCTATCACAGCCAAGACAGTTTTTGCCATCACCAGCCTTTCTGAGAAGAGTTAGGAAAAACTGCATACAATGTAACAAAATTTTGCTTAAAGTTAGATTTCATAGGCCTTGGCAAATACTGAACATCACCTATCTTTAAATTTTCAAGAATATTCTGTTCACGGTTTTACCTCTACAAAGTACCAAAGCAGCAAATCCATCCTCAGAGAGAAGTAAACTCAACAAGTGTACTTATGGCTCTTCACAGATGTCTAGCTTCTCCACAAACAGGAAGACAGATGCAATTCCATTGCAGTCATGAGCAATGTCTACTTAACATGGAACAAGCAAAGGTAATAACACTTGTATTGCTCCAGTGACATCACTAAGCACACTCCTGGTTCTAGGCTCTGGAGACACAAAGGGAAAACCCTGCCTTTGGGGCCTTTGAACTAGATGCTGGACCGCAGACAGGAAACATGCTACTGTGGTTTCTCTTTCATTCACAGAGCAATGAGTGCAGTGAGCCCTGTGGAGGAAGCAGGAAGAGAGGATGAAGGGAACACAAGAAGGGACAGCAATCGCTGCCCAGGTAAAAGAGGGAAGGCTTCGACTTCGCCCCTAGCTGAAAAGCTGCAATTTTCCCAGGTGGGACTGATTTGGGAAGGATCTTCGTGCAAAGGCCTGGAGAGAGTCTGGAGGAGTGAAGGTGTTATGACAGGATGACATTTTGCTCTGGATTGGGCAGTGGCAATGAAGGCAGGTGCTGTGGTTAATTTTAACTGTCAAGGTGACTACATCGAGATACCCAAGTGACTAGGAAAGTGTACCCCTGGGGCAGTCTGTAATGCTCTTTCCAAAGGTGTTCAGACCCTGAGAGGTCTGAGTTATGGAGTGGATTCATTCCAATGAGGCTCCATTTCCTCCCTCTGGCCACGCCCCAATAAGGACGTCACCAAGGAATGAAAGAATTTATAAGTACTATGATGTCATAAAAATTGGCTTTTGCACATTGGCACAGGAGACAGCTTCCTGAACTGAACACTAATAACATAGACACTAAGATTGACAGTCAATGGGACCTCATGAAACTGAAAAGCTTCTGTAAGGCAAAGGACACTGTCAATAGAACAAAACAGCTCCCTATAGAATGGAGAAAGATCTTCACTAACTCCACATCTGACAGAGGATTGATTTCCAAAATATACAAAGAACTCAAGAAACTATAAATTAAATGAAATAATCCAATTTAAAATTGGGGTACAGATCTAAACAAAATTCTCAACAGAAGAATCTCAAATGACTGAGAAACACTTAAGGAGATGTTCAATATCCTTAGCATTCAGGGAAATGCAAATCAAAGTGACTCTGAGATTCCATCTTACACCTGTCAGAATGGCTAAGACCAAAAACACAAGTGACAGCTCATTCTGGAGAGGATGTGGAGCAAGGGGAATACTCTTTTATAGCTGGCGGGAATGCAAACTTGTATAGCTACTCTGGAAGTCAATGTGGTGGTTTCTCAGAAACTGGGAATCTACCACAAAACCCAGGTATACCACTGTTTGGAATATACCCAAAGGATGTCCAATCATACCACAAGACATTTGCTCAACTGTGTTCATAGCAGCTTTATCTGTAATAGCCAGAGCCTAGATGCCCTGCAAATGAAGAATGGATAAGGAAAACATGGTACTTTTACACAAAGGCATATGAGCTGTCAAAAACAAGGACACCAGGTATTTTGATGGACTAGAAAAAAAACCATCCTGAGGTAATCCAGACCAAGAAAGACAAACATGGTCTGTACTCACTCATAAGTGATATTAGCTATAAAACAAAGGATAACTATACTAAAATTCACAGACCCAGAGACTAGGTAACAAGGGGGTTCATGAGGGGAGGGGTACCCAGATCTCCCCGGGAAGGGGAAATAGAAGAGATTTTGTGAGTGGACTGAGGTGAGGATGGGAACATGATCGATCAGGTTGGAAGGGGCACAGAGGGAAAGAGTACTGATGGGGACTGTTGGGGGTGGCATTTTGGAGCAGGGTGGAAGCCTGGTCCAGGGGAATTACCCAGGAGTCTATAGAGAGGACCTCAGCTTGCACTCCTAGCGATAGCGAATAAGTAACCTGAACTGCCTTTTTCTGTGACCCGATTGTCATTGGAGAGGCTGCATCCAGCAACGGCTGTAAACAGAAGCAGAGACCCAAACCAAGGGAGGAGATGAAAGGAGTGTAGGAGCCAGAGGAGTCAAGGACACATGGGAAGGCTCACACAATCAACTCGCCTGGGCTCATAGAGGCTCGTAGAGACTGAACAGACATCGGAGTCTGCATGAGGCTGATCTAGGCACTCTGCATATATGTTACGGTTCTGTAGCTTGGTCCTCTCATGGGACTCTTAACAGCAGGAACAGGGACTGCCTCCGACTCTTTTACTGGGTTTTGGGACCTTACTACTTATATTGGGTCTAATACGTCTGAGACCGGCCATATTTTGTTGATACTCATGGGATACCTGCCCTTTCCTGAACAAAGAGGGAAGGGAGTGGGGGTAGAAGGGAGGAATGGGAGGAGACTAGGAAAGGAGGATGAGGGGGAGGCTGCAGCTGCGATGTAAATAGATGAATAAAAAACTGGCTTCTGTTTCAATGTAATTACATTTCAAATTTGAATTAAAATGGCTTAAATTAAAAATGACATTAAAGAGGTATCTGGTACCTTTTCTACATATTTATGGTCTATTCAATTTAGGATTTACTTTTTTATACACACCTCCCTTTCTTTTTTGAGACAAGGTCTCTTGGGTGTGGCCCATACCAACCTCAAACTCAGGATCCCCCTGCCTCAGCCTGCTGTTTTGTAAATACAGGTCTGTGCTAGCATGCTCAGCTTGTACTGTGATTTGAAAGCCTTCAAGATGTCAGTCTACTCAACCATTAAATCTTTGCAACGAAACAAAATTTCAAAAACACTAAATTAGTGTTAGCATTTTCCTAATCTTCAAAAGCCCTTAGTCAGGGTCAAATACATTCATGCAAAAGCCCCTGTCATACCCATGCTTTACATAACTCCTCTTACCTGGAAGGAACTCATTGATAAAATATATAAAACCCATTGATCAGATGCATAAACAGCTTGACATACTTCTCCAGAGTACCAGCCAGCTCTCGTCACGTCTTCCTCAAACCTACCACTACTATCTAAGTATGGCATCATTTTTGTTTCATCTCTCTTCACTGGCCCTCTGCCCACGTGCTCCCTTTGTTAAGGTCTCTGTGTTGTGGGTAAGAGGCAGAAGTAGTAAAAGAGGAGACAGGAGACAACGTGCCCACAGACTGAAGAAAGGACAAACAGAAATAAGGAAAAGATAATGAGAAAACAAAGGGGGAATGAACACTAGACCAGGTAGAAAGGTCATTTTGTAAGAAAGGGGTGGGTTAAAAAAAGACACACGCTTAGGGAAGTTACCACTGCAGACCTGGCTGCTTGGGGGACCTCTGGAGTGCTTCAGTCTGCCCATGCTTTGACCAAATTCCAGGTTTCAGACTTCTGTCCTGGACCAGTGTGGGAATCAAACATCAAGGTCAAACATATAAGCTACTCAGTTATAAGAGGCCCTACTTTCAACCCCTTTAACAATCTAGTTTGCAACTAAAACTGATTGTGAACACGCAACCTCAGTTTTAATACAGCTTGCCCTAAGACACATCCATGATCTTCCAAGCCAGAGCCCTAAATCTGAGGTGTCTCTAGGACCAAACAGGAATGCTTTGTATTCATCTTATTTTCATGGCTGTAAATTCAACTACTCTAGCTTTTTAATAGTCTTGGCACCCCAGAGGTGAATGGAGACCGTCAAATACAGGTAGAGGCCAACAGGATGCCTCATGCCACGAATGGGCCCAGTTCAGTAACACCAAACACTCTGCACATCAGCCTACAGTACAGACTTTTTCCCCCTTTGAAGTTTAGATGTTTCTGGCAAGAACCCACAGTACTCACAGGCACAGCTGATGTTCTCTTGGCTGCCAGCATTCAGAAGGCTGTCTGAATGCATGGCGTGGCGCCGGCTGCCCACCCCCACTGGATGCCTCCAACAGCTCAGATGCCAAGTAACCCTGCGCTGAGGCGAGTGTGCAGTCTGCAGGGCACTTCAAGCCCTGTCCCCTAGACCAGGGTGCTCTGGATGCCAGCAGATCAACACACGATGAATGCATTTTTCTTCTTTGCTTTGGTTACTGGATCGGCTCCCTGGGATGGTCCCAAAGGCAGAGGGCAATGTCCAGACCCAATGAAATAATTCACATGACTTAGCAGTCCCCTTGTAGGATGGAACTGATAGCTACTAGTTGTCTGAGACCAGCTTGTGAGTATTGCATATAAAGTCAGGGTCACAAACTCAGCCCTCCTTGGAGGCCAGATGCCTTGTAGAGGAGAGAAACAGGCACAGTATGAAATCATGAAGGACAGTAATGACTGTGGTTGGGTGGGGCAGCGGGGGTGGGGGTGGCCGGGTGGAAGGGTGCCTTATCTTGCCACCAAACTCCAGGTGATTGCTGCTATGTGAAGGACTTCATGTAATTACCTAATTATATCAGGTTTTTTGTTGTTGTTGTTGCTTGTTTGTTATTTTTAATGAGAATCCAGAAGTCTGACACTTAGGTAGCCTATTATGTTCTGACTTTTAGTAAACTTATTTGTAACTTAGAGGGACTTAACTGACCTAACTTTCCCCGCTGGTTCCCCTGTACTGAAGATGCTACAATTTTCTATATGCTCTCCCTGGCTTGGCTGACATCCAGATGATCTCTTACCGTAGCTACTTCTTTGAATGTGTACCTTTGACGCTAACCCCAGAAAACAAGCAATAGTCCTTCTGCTCCCCATACTGGCACAAACCTGTCAACCATCATTGCCAATAGAGGTTCTGTTTAACTTTTCAGTTCTCCCTTTTTGGACAGAAGTGAGAAAAGAGAATAATCACGGGACCTCACGCTGACAACTCTTGGACATCGATGAGTCCTATCTAATCTAGTGGTCAAATTCCCCCATATGTATGCCTGCTTGGAATGCTCCATAGCTCATAGCAACCATCTCTGTCCCACCAGGCAGCTCCAAGCCTAGAAAAGTCTCCTGCACTAACACAAATGCCCATGCATTAGCTCAACAGGACTCATGCTACTTGTTTATGTAAAGACGAATAAGCTAGGGGGATACCCTCCTCCAAGAGCTCAGGGGAAGGATGAACTGACTATAACTTTAGACACCAGACATCACAAGAGTATTTCCTGAGTATACTCAAGATAATGGACAGGGCGAGGGAGATGGTTCAGTGGATAAAGGAGCTGTGCCACCAAACCTGATGATTTGAGTTCAATCCCTGAGACCCACATGGTAGAAGCAGAGAACCAACTCTCTCAAGTTGTCCTCTGATCCCCACATGCATGCCATAGATTGTGTGTGCTATAAGTGTGCACACACATTATATATATATATGTATATATGCATATATATCCAACAATAAAAGACTAGGACATATGACAATTCTTGAGAATAAAATATGGAAATATCAGAACAGAAACGTTTGATAGCCGTATGGAAGTTACGAGTAGGCACACATGAAACTTCCTTCAGTCTGAATCTGACACCCCTAACCTGAGAATGGAAACCTTGGCAGACGACAGAGGCCACACTCATTACTCACTACAGAGTGGCTGATTGTCTTCCCCTGTCTTTAGAACTACACTCCAGTAACACCAACTGTTACTGGACAAACCTCTCTCTGACTGGTGCCTGCATGCATTATTCTCCCATGCCATCTACCTCAAGCCAAAATGAGCACAAAGACACTGAGTCAAAATCATCCCATTCTTCTCACATTCCCAAGTCACCTAATTAAAAGAAACCCTGGAGATGAAATCTGGATGTGGGGAGTAGTTTAGATGTGGCGGCTCACAGCTGAGAAAACCTAGCTCGTCATGAATGTGCTCGCAATTGTGTAAAGATTCCTGTTGCCATAATTGGGACTTTCCTTTGAAAGCACGAGTTTAAATTCTGAGGCCCACCTTGAGTAATTTAGATAATAACTAATTAAAATGTAATTGAAAACAATCTCATTAAGTTGCTATGAGGATTAAACTACCTGATACACACAAAAAGTTTGAACGCAGGGTATCACATGAACACCATCAGGAAGGGAACATATCTCTACCAATATTTTATATTAGCATGCCTCTTAGTCCTCAGGCGGCTTCCTGTGTCTCCTGAGGAACCACACTCCATGAGCTCTAAAGCAGGATCTGTTTCATTTTGGAATGGTGATCACACCTACTACATGCACTTTTATCTTTCCCACCATTGCTCTATCTCAATCCCCATTTCTAGCACTCCAGAGACAGAGGCAGGAGGTTCGATTCAAGGTCACCTTGGCCTACACAGTAAGCTCTAGGCTAGCCAAGGGTCACTGTCAGAGTCTACTTTAACCAAAACTGAAACGAAACAAAACAAAAACCATATGAGCACACAAATAAACAAAATAAATAAATCATAAAAAAGTCCCACCAAATGTTTTTCTAACGTGCAATGCCCTAGATCCCATCTATGAGAGCTTCTAGAACTACTGACTTGCGCATATACCATCGCTCTAGCATGGAAGACCTAACTCCACTGTGCTGCATGGTAACACTTCCCAAACACCAGCATCGTCATCAACGGTCCTCTCCTGAGGACTACCCTCTCAGTCCTCAGCAGTCCCCGACATACAGGTCAACAGCCTTGCTTCGAAGACGAGGAATGTTTTAACAAGTAGCCAAAGCCTCGTGTAGAACATTAAGAAACCGAGGTCCCTTTTGGTCCATTTCTGCATGGCTCCAAAGCCCATTATTTCATCCTTCAACCATCTGAAAGTTAGTCATGACACAGTCTGAATCTAAAAACAGTTTCAAGGCCTCCATTGAGCTGGTTCTTTAGTTTTATGAGTGAAGTATATGTGTCTCTCATTAGACAGCAGGGTGTGGGTGACTCAGGGTCACATGCTGGACAGAGGCACCGTTGAGGCTCAAACAGTAAGATAGATGAGGACATTATCATTTTACTTCAGGGTTAACCCTTGTCTATGAACTGTTAACGCTTCAAGTCTGCTGGGAGTCATGTCAAAATAAACATGCCCACAGTAGTCACTGATGAGTTATTTCAGAAGTACAGTTTAAAGAGGAGATGTCCGTGTGAACAGGGGCAGCAGGATGTAGGCTTTGAAGACCGGTCTCTCAGGCTACCAGGAAGGACACACTGGACATCAAGAGTTCTCAAGATGGGATTCCCAGCGTTGTCACTAATACTTACATGAGTCTGGGTAAGCGCTGATTCTCTTAAGAACTCTAGCCCCTTCTTCCTTCAAATGGGCATAATAAAATATCCACGTGATAGGACCACAGAAAGGCGTGGGTGTGTGGAGGATGCACATGAATGAATAAGTGGATTATGAGTCAGAGGGCTTGGGAAATGTATGTGTTCATTCAAAGCAATAACTGCAATAGTGTTACACCGCATGCTGAATTAGAGTGAGTACAAGCCAGGTGGGTGCTATCCTATGTTATAAGACCTCACTTAAGGGCTCATGCCAATCTTCCCAGGTAGGTGAGCACTTTCATCAGTATTCTGTTTCACAGATCAGTAAACTAAGGCAAAGACAGGCTAAGAATTTTCCCCTGGTCACTGGATGAGCAGGTGAAGCCAGGCTCTGAGTTCAGGCAGGCTGAATCCAGTCTATGGTTTTGTTTTGTTTTCCCTACATCAAACAGAGCTTCCTATTTCCTCCATTCCGGCAGCATCTGTGCCAGACCCCTGCAGGGAAAAATTAATACCAAGATTCTGTCTGTTCCCTCAGCAACTTCTGCTGTCTCCAGTCGTACGACATTCTTTGTGAAACAAAGAAAACAGGAAAATAGCCTTGAAGCTATTCTCACAGACCTGTTGACTAGGGAAAGAAACCCAATTTTATCTATTTCAGCAGTGCTATAATTAGATATACCAGGTGACTTCACACAAAAACTCAAAATGGATTTAGCTGTAACGATTTTAAAGAAAGTTCTCATTAAACTTTCCTCCAACAGCCCCCTCCAGTTATACCTCACTATTATCAAAGCAACAATTGCTAACAAATGTTGTTATGAGAAAAACCTAAGAGGGCCACGGATCTGCCATGGAGGGAAAGCAAAGGATTCACAAGTTCAGCTTGAGACCCGTGTGGCCTAATGTGAAACCCTGACTCAAAAAAACCCTAACAGCTTGGCATGGTGGCACATGCCTTTAATCTAAGCACTTGGCAGAAACAGACAGGTGGGTCTCTGTGAGTTCAAGGCCATCCTGGCACACCCAGCCATCAAGTGCAAACTAAGAAACCAATTTTAAAAACCTAATAGAAATAGAAACAAAGGAAGTTCACTAACCTACTAAACAATGTCCTTTGTCCCAGCTGTTTGCTTTAAACTATCTGTTCCTGTAGAGTTAAATACTATACATCATAGGCAGTAGCTATTGGGGAATATGTACCTCTCATTTGTTCAAAAGACATACCCCATCCATGGATGAGTATCTTCAGAAAGCAAGCAGCCACAACCAGTTCATAAGTCAAGAACGTAGGCCACATACATAACTTGAAATTTCCTAACAGCCACAAGGCAGAAAGACACAGATGAGGTGGGTGTTAGTAATATGTGTTTAAGTTCACATGTCAAAATACAGCCAGGTCAACAAAATAAAGTTGAAAGGAAATGTATTTTATAATTGCACATATACATTCTTCATTCTTCAAAGTATGTTGTCTTTCCCTGACGGCACATTTTAGTTTGGACCAACCAGCCACCTTTCAAATTCACAATAGCACACATTCCAGCAACTACCAGACTGGACAGCGTGCTTCTGTGAAACACTGAGAGGCTAACGAGACTGAATTAGCGAGTTGCTTCTCCTCAGTCACCAAAGGATTGGTCAAGAAGAAAGCCACGAACGGCTGGCGATGCTATGCAGCTAGAAACACAGCTGTAAAACCTCCTCAGAGGACAACAGTTCAGACCGTGAATGCAGGGCGCTTGCTTGTTTTCAAGGAAAATCATATACTAGAATCCCACGGTATGTAATCTGCAAGGAATCTTCACTATCACTGTGCACGGCCGTTACGTGTCTTGTCATGTGACGACAGAACACTCATGGAGGAAAGGTTTATGGAGACAAGTCGTTTGCCCACGGTGTAAGGAGTCAAAAGCCCATCCTGGAGGGAAGGATGCCAAGCGCAGAAGCTCACATCTGTGCAGGACCTGAGGGTGAGGCTGCTCACACCTCAGAGCACTGGGAAACAGGGATTTACACTGGGACTGGAATAGGCTCCAACTTTGTGCTAGGTCCCCTGCAGTCACTCCCTCAGCTAGGTCACAACTCCTCAAGGTCCCACAGCCCCCCGGAACAGTACCAACAGTTAAGGGTCCACTGTGCAAGCGCATGGTCCTGGGTGGCACGGTGGATGGGGGGACATTACAGGTATTTTCAGCTACACCATGGTTTCCTGCATCTAACTAGCCATGGTTAAGACATCTTGATTGTATCAGTGGGATCGCATGGAGGGAAGCAGGGGAAAGAATGTGCACAGGGCGGGGCAGGTGGACTTCAGGGTCTGAACAAGAGTGAAAACTCTCAAGTCTCTGTCGGCCACTTCCCCCTCTCATTTCTTCTCTGCCTTCCCACCTTCCTTCCTTGTGAGACTGAGACATCCTAAGACGTCTCCTCTCCTGGAAGATTTTTGTCTATCTTCTGCCCTTGGGGTCTGCCAGTGGTAAAGCTTATTCTTAGCATACACCCGCCCCTGGGCTCCATCGCTAGTGTCCCAAACAAGACCAACTCATCAGACCCCAAACTCTCCATTATTATTTGCTTTCTCAGCACTTACCATGCCCTGACACTATTAGTTCATGTACCTATTTAGTAGATGGCCAGCTATTTATCCTCCTTGCTCAGATTAGCTTCTCTGTTGCGATTAAACACTAATCAAAACTGTGAGGAGGAAAGGGTTCATCTCAGCCTACAGGTCATAGTCAATCGTCAAGGGGAGTCAGGGTAGGAACTTGGAGGCAGGAACCTGGAGGAATGCTGCTTACTGGCTTGCTCTCTATGGTTTGCTCAGCTCTTTTCTCTTTTTTAAATACTGTGCATTGGTGTGAAGGTGTCAGATCCCCTGGAACTGTAGTTACAGACAGTTCTGAACTGCCATGTAGGTGCTGGGAATTGAACGAGGGCCCTCGGGAAGAGCAACCAGTGCGTATAACCACTAAGCCATCTCTCCAGTTCCCCAGACTGCTTTCTTATACAAACCAGGAATATATACATACATACATACATACACACACACACACACACACACACACACACACACACACACACACACCTCTACAGTGGATAGCAGTGCCCACCATGGGCTGGAGGCTAGGTCCTTTCATATCAATCATTAATCAAGAAAATGCTCCAAAGACATGCCCATGGGAGCAATTCCTCAAATATGGTTCCTTTCTCAAGTAACTCTAAGACAAGACACAGAACTCGAGCTTGTGTCAAGATGTCAAAACCAGCACGGCCCTGGGAATGGAAGTGCTATAAGGATGGAGAAGTGACTGCTGGGGAGAATCCATCCCTTCACCTCCTCTGACTGCCAGGGCCTGCTCCTGTGCTGTCAATCATCATTAAGCTCTTATACCCCTCTTCTAAAGACCCACCTGGAGCACCGATTGCACCTAGACAATCCAGAAAAACCAGCTCATTTCAAGATCTTGAAGTCATCTGAACGTGACTCATTCTGGGGACTCGGGTGTGCACAATCTTAGGGCAAGGCATTCATTACCAAACCTACCACAGTTTACTGGGAACATTGAGGAGACAGAGTCGGTGAGCAGGACAGTGAGAGCTGGAGCTTCACAGAGGACGTTCAAGAGAACAGCATCCGGGAGGGGATCTCTCTAGCAGAACGGCTAAAAGCAGAAAGTGGAGTTCACTGAAGCAAAGCCCTTTACTGATCTTTGAAGCCAAAGATGCAGGTAGCTGCAGTGAACACAGAGGAAGATCAGGATGAACGGTTGGTGGAATTCACAGAGGGCTCCCCAAGGGAAACCCTCAGCCTAGGAAGAATGAGGAGAGGGAAACCACTAATGTTCACTTCCAGAAATACATATGTGGTTTTCCTGTCTGTCAAAAGTTACCTTAGGCTGGTTCCATGCATGGGCTGAGACGTGAGGGTGTTTGCTACAACAAAAACATGGTAAGAGGTTGGCATATCACATAGGCATTATGGAAACCTCTATTAGGTGATCAAAAAATGTGGGAGGAGGCACCACGACTGGCCTGCCTTCCGGATGTTTTTGTTTTGGAATTACATCACCTTGATATCAGAGCTCATTAAGGCCTGGAAGTTTTCAAAGGTTTAAAGAGCAAATAGCCTGGAAATTTCAAAGTCAGACGTTGAATCTGCCTGCCTGGAGCTATCAGGCCTAGCTTTGATCTCAAAGGCCTAAACTCAAATACCACCTTTGCATCTCCACTAGAGACTATCCAACTCTCCAATCCCTGGCTTCCTCATCTTTAAAAGAGAGAGTATGCACGCTATAGAGGAGCTGTAAGGGTTTTAAATGATGCTCCATTTTATAACTAATACTGTGTAATCGAGAAAGGAAATAACCACTAGCTTGAAAACCTTGCTCAGAAGAATCATGATCGGAAAAACACAGGTTTATTGTGAATAAATTTAATAAGGCTAAGTAGTTTAATTAAAAAAAGAACTCTCAGAAGTAGGGGTTTCAAATATGGAAAGAAACAGATCAGTTTCCTCATAAAATAACTGAGTAACCTCATGACATAGTCTTTAAATGTGATTCAGGATAAATGCCAGCTGAGTCGGGTTTCTCTAGCTAGAAATGTTCCCTTGGGCTCTGCTACAAAGGAACATAATAAAACTCACCCCAAGTTATATCATTTGTCCTGGCATCAAGTATGAAAGCAAAAACAAACAAACAAAAAACCCAGGAGTCTTCAACTTATGAACAAGCCATGTCCCTGAAGGAATATGCATGTTGCAAACTGGATTTCAGAATTTGAAATTTCATTTCCTAATGATAAAACAGAAACTTATTTGGGGGGGGGGGACCAGCCACAGAATTTGTATAGATGGTATTTTGTTTCTTGGCAAAAATGCAATCAAGCAGATTGCAGCACATGGAATTCTGGATCTTGCCAAGGTCATGTGATTGACGTTGGGAAGAAATCCCCAATTTCTGTAATGACAAACTGTCCCACCCTGTAACTGACAACTTGGAAGACAGTCTAATTCATGCATGGTACGCATATCTTTGTCTTCCTGGGGCCAAGGTATTAGAGACATCAATCATCCAACTGTGACCAGTGCTTTGGGTGAATAAGACAACTACATCAACACAGGGAAAGAAGAACGGGAAAAGTTCAAGCTTAAACATGAGGCTACTAAATAGCACTGTGACGCCACTGAGGCCGACGGTGAGGTGCGGTGTAGACATTAAGGAACACATAGAAATCCCATGGCTGTCCTTTTAAAGCAGCACCTAGAAAAAGCAGGAGAACAATTTGAGGCATCGGTGCCTAAAGTAATGCAGCTTGGACAATCAACCCCCTCCTGGCAAACTCTAATTACCAAAGGACATCAAACTAAACGCTAGTCCCCGCTATCCACACATAGCGTTTTTCAACAGCATCTCAGGGTGTACCTTCCCCTTATTAAACACACAAATGCAGCTGCCCATAAAGTCCAGCCATTCAACAAGGATATCCATCATAGTTAATGACCTCTGGGAAAACCTGCCTGAACCACCTAAGGGGCAATTTTGTAATTAGGAGCGAGTGTGGGATGGTCTTCCAGTGTGGAGGCTCTCACTCCCTAGGTCTTCTGGGGAATGAGGGGAGGATTCATACCAGACAGCTGAACACATCTGTGAAGGGAGGTGGCACTCTACACATGAGGCACGCAGGGACTGTGCGCCCCCACCCCCACCCCCACAGTGCCCAAGAGGGAATCTAGAAGTTGCAACCATACAACTGGGTGCCATGCAATTTCCGAGGAGCTGATATAACATAATCCACTAAGAATGTTCTAGACTACGTTAGTTAACACTCTGGAAAACAATAATGTAACTCCGTTCCCTTTATCCCAGTGCTACTGTGGTACAAATTTAGAGCCAGAGGAGCAGCACACTCAAAGATGGCAAATAGGTCTTTGGTGACCTGGGTCCCCGAGACAGCCCTCCCATTACTGGGGACACTGCGCATCCTTGGGTCTGGGTGGCATCTAACCTTTGTCCTCTTTCTGTTTCACACTGGTCATTTATTTATTATTGCCAGAGTCCTAATGCCCAACGATGTACAAAGGATGCCGGTGCAAGTCTGAGGGAGCAGTCATTCGGGAGAGGTTTATTTTAGTTTTTAAACACCATTCATATCATTCAAGAATCATAGAGGGTGGGGGAGCAGATCTTCCCAGAATAAAATTGGTGAGAAGAAAAAGAACACACGAAGAAGCAAGCAGACGAGTAACAAAGACAAGCAGACGGGTGTTCCAGGCCCGTCTCTCCCTGCCAGTCTGTTTTATCTCTACCCATATGTTCACTGACAGTCCCCATATGGTTTTCCTTCTACTGTAACAAGTCGGGGATGGGGTTAGGGCAGGAACAGACATGCATTCACTTTGTATCTCTAAAAGCTGCAGCAGAATCTGGGATCTAGGGAGATAGGCACCAGGTAGTGACATGTTGGGGTGTGTGTGTGTGTGTGTGTGTGTGTGTGTGTGTAGGGGGGTGATCCTTCCTGTCTTCTCTGAAGGTTCAGGTCCTTTGTGAGATCCTTTCATAGGTATAGCTATGGCTATGTGGCCCAGCTATGGGCATATACCAGAGGCCTGACCAGAAGCAACAAATCCACAAAGTATTTGCAGAGAGTTTTGCATATAAGAGATCACTGACTCCATTAACAGCCAATGACCTCACTTGGACCAGCTAACTGAAGACACAAACCCATGCATGATTCATTAACCTCGAGGACAACTAGATCTGGTAAAGCTTTGGGCCTTCAAATGTTCACAGCAGCAAGAGTCATCAGAACTAAAAAGTGAAAATAATTCGATTATCTACCAACTAAGGAATATTCAAAATGGTGAATATCTATTTAATAGAGTATTGTTTTGGAGTTACAAGGAATGGAGTATGCACATGTCATGGTTGGAGCTTGGAACCATGCTAAGTAGAAAAGCTAGACACAAGAGGACAAGTAGGATGTTATCTTTAAGGGCAGAAAGTAGAAGAATGGGAGGTTAGGGCTGGAGAGGGGGAGAGTGAGGAATGATGGATGATAGGGAATGATGGATGATGGGTAATAATGGATGATGGGGTATGAACTTGTATAGGTGGCAGTGATGACCTACTCTACATCTGTGGGGATAGTTGCACAACTCTGAATATATTTAAAAGCCACTACGTTTTTGTAACTATATTTTTATGAGATATATTAATTCTATAAAAACACTAACATTTTTAATAGTTAGGAACATGTCTCTAAGGCCTGAGTGTTAAAGGCCTGGTAGCCATTCAGTGGAGATATTTATAGGACCGTGAGAAGAAGTAAGGTCACTGTGAATGTGCCATGGTGGCAGGCATGACACTGAAGCGTAGATGAGAACTTCAGATCCTGACCCATAAGCACAAGGCGGAGGGACACTGGATCTGGCACATGCACACCCGCTCTAACAAGGTCACACCTCCTAATCCTTCCTAAACAGTTCCACCACCTGGGAACCAAACATTCAAATATCTGAGCCTATGAGGGCCATTCTCATTCACACCACTACCCTATGAGTCTCCTTATGACTTATCTACGCTCTTGGATCTCTGGAAAGCCTATGTCTAAGCTGCAGTTGGTAGAAGTTGATAGACGTGTGACCTCTACCTAAAGTCTGAGCTCAAGGAAAAGGAGGGATGCCTCTCCATTATCAGTATGCCTTCCACCCTGGGCATAGTGTCAGACACATTTCAGATTGACATGACTGTGCCTTTGCTCTTCATGGATGATGCATAACCCTCAATAATCAGAAACCTATCACACTTTCAGAGTATGGAATCCTAAGAGACCTACCTTAAAGACAAAAAGATTTCAATGTTAGGTGGTTCCTTAGACACTCTGGCTTTAGACATGGTAAATTCTAATTTCAAGGACTGGTAACACTTAGTTTACAAACATAAAACAGCATTCTGGGGAACTACTACTGTCAACCAAACCGATCTTAACCCTTGTATCTTGTCTGTGTGTCATATTCCAAGTATGCCTTGAGGTTCTGATAATGCCTACTGAATAGTGTGTGGCGAACAAAAGCTGTTGTATAAACAAATTCACAATGAAAACTGAATTTCAGCCTGATTAACATGAACCACTCCTGTGGGGTTCTTGTCTTGTTTTGAATGCCCAAGTTCTTTATATACTTCATTAGAGAATCAACCGACTCTTTGTACTGGTCAAAGCAGGAAAATGTCCTTCTAGAGCTCTTGCTCCCTAGGGGTCACCATACACAGGCCACAGTGACCCTTACAAACAGAAGAGCATGGTGCTGTATACTGTAAGCCTGTGCTTTCTTGGCAAGAAGCCATGGCTGATTCCACATAGTCACCTGGGACAACAGTCACCCTGACCATCCTCTTTTCCAGACACAACACACCAAGGGTGCTCTGATATCCAAAAGTCTTGGCTCTGGCCATTCCTATAGCTTACAGTCTTCCTCCTTAACCTCTCCGACCAAACTTTATCTACTCTATAACACCATGAGGGGAAAGTATTTGTTTTGTTTGCCGTTTTTCTTTCAGAGCCTAGAACACCACCTGCCACATAGTAGGCATGCATTAAATTTTTGCCTAATGTTTTTATAAAGATTGTCAACCACTGAAGCATTCTGTTATCTGAGAGAGAGAGAGAGAGAAAGAGAGAGAGAGAGAGAGAGAGAGAGAGAGAGTTCCAGTGTATTTCCTAGTCTATAATTAAACACTACTATCAAAATCAAAATTTCAGAGCTTGGGGTAGATGAATGAACAGCTCAGCAGTTGAGTGACTTCTGCTCTTGCAGAAGACCTGAGTTTATTATGTAGCACACAACCATCTGTAACTCTAGCTCCAGGGAATCCAACAGCCCTGGCCTCCTGGGACACTGACACTCACGTACATATATACCCCCTACAGATACACACACGTACATGTAATTAAAAATAAAAATACAATCTCTAAAAGCAACTTAAAAATGTAGAGAGCACCACACGTTTTTGTGCAATTATCATATCATCTTCAGGGGCTTCCCTTTCTTTCAACCAAATCTGCCTACAAGCAGTCATGGCTGTGTGTTATGCCAATAGACTCAACAGACATCAATGACTGGCTGATGTAGCTCAGCCAAGCAGCTCATTCACAACAAACCCTGAAGCACACAGGCACCACCTGACAAGATCTCTGTGAAGAGACCCAACGTCTTGGCCTTTTTCAGAGAACTCACAGTTCTCCTAGTTCACAGTCTCCTAGGGAAGTGATTCATAGCATTGTGTATCTTCTTGACTGACTTTAAATGAATGGGTGAGGCATCACAGTCACCCAGTGAGAGAATCTGCTATTGTTCTAAGATTTTTCTCCTTACCCATAAACAGCTCATTATTTTAATTCAAATATAGCTCAGGCTTATGCATTTCATTAAAAAAATCTTCAAAAGAACAAAACAAAACAACCAACCTGAAAATAAATAACTTTACATGGCTCAGGATAGCGGCTGAAGGGGGAGCCGACACTCGGCACCACCTACCTACCTTCTCACCAGAAGATCTGTTTCATGACTCAATGTGTTTCCCTAACGTCTCATTTTCAATTATTCCATGAGGTAGATATTTGTAATGGGTCAGAGAATTGAGTCTAATTAAGTATATAAGAGCAGCCATATCACTGAGCCTAGTGGCACACACACCTGTAATTTTTATACTCCAGAGCTGAGGCAGGGGGATCAGGATTTCAGGTCAAATTAGTGCACATAGCATGACCTTGTTTCAAAAGCAAAGGAGAATGAAGGAAGACAGGAAAGGCACAAAATGAAGTGCATGTGATGTGATCCGTGGACATTTACCTGATTTAGATGCTTCCCGATGTTATACAATGAAAGCTCATGTTGTATGGTGCAAGCAATTTTTTCCCATTTTGTGTGTATGTTTGGTGCGCACATGAGTTGGGGTGTACATGCACAGGATGGAGACTCAAGGTGGATGTCGGGAATCATTCTTGATTGCTCTTCCACCTTAGAGGCAGGCTTTCTCAATCAAACTCAGAGCTCGCTGATATCACAATTCTCACCAGTCAGCTTGCTGTGGGAATCCAGTCTCTGACTTCCTAGGCTGGGAATTACAGGCAGGGCACCACGCCTACCTGGCATTTAGACGGGGGCTGGGATCTGAACACTAGACAGAATACTTGAATGGCAAACACTAACCACCAGACTTTCCCCCAGCCCCAATATTGCCAGCTTAAACTTTAAAAATAAAAAGGGAGGGAGGAACACATAGAGGTTTTATTAATTTGTGTGTGTGCGTGCATGTGTGCCAGCCACCTGATGTGGGTGCTGGGAACTGAACTTGGGACCTCTGCAAAAGCAACAAGGGCTCTTCACCTCGGTTCCCTCCCTCCAGCACAAAAGCATTTAAAACAATTTTTTAATGAAAAAAAGGTAGACGAGGTATTAACATTTATTGACACTTCATATATTGCATCCATTTATTCCTTATTTACGTATTCGCTCATTTGCTGTGGTGCGGGGATTGAAGCTCAGCTCTCTCATCTCCTGTGCAAGTGAAGTGACTGACTCTTAAACTGATCTTGAAGGCAGTTTCTACACACACTTAAGATGTGAAAAAACCAAAACAAAACATGATTCCATGCAAAGATACAACCTGTTCAAGTCCCACACACTAAGAAGTGACCTAGTTGGAGCTCCAACTGAACCCACAGTACTCCAGATTCATCCCATCAGATCCAGTCATCTCTATGAGCCCTGGACACTGCTTTAAAAACTTTAACAAGAAAGAGAGAGGCAAGGGAATCCCATCAAAATTGGCAAAGAGTCAAAGAAATTGACTTTGAAATACGTTTTATTAGATGTAAATAAACATGTGTCCTTTTTGCCGCCTGGACAGTGGAGATTTCATTTTTAAAAACAATTTTGGAGCTACTCTCAAACCCATCATGTTGAACGAATTAGGAAAACTTTTCTATAAAATTCTGTAGGAAATATCCATACAGACAGGTATGAAGGTGTGTGCTAACCAAACAACGTATTTGCAGAATAGGAAAAATGGTTAGCAAAATGTCTTACAGAGAAAAAAGCCAGTTCCAAGCTATCTTACAGCTGCTGCCAGGTGACAATGACAGTGAAGAGACTTGGGTTCCCCTTTGCTTAAGAGTTCATATGCTTTCGCATGAATCATGAACTTCCCCCATTCACTGAGAAACTAAGTGACAACCCTCAAGAAAGACAGCAGAGCAGAGCTTCTCAGGTACAGCTGTGCCTTTGCTTCCCCCCCCCCTATTCTCTATTGTGGGAAAAAAGAAAATGAAGTATCAGGAGGGGACGGGCATCATCAGGAGAGGACGGGCATCGTCTGTGCATGTGGTTCGCTTCTGACTCCTGACCCCTGTGGCAGACATCACTAACGGATAGAGGTTTCCCTTCTCCTCACTTCCTCCACTGTCTAGCCGCACACTGTCACCACTCTCTGCAGCACTGGGAAATCTGATGGGCTGGAGTAGATACAGCCTTGGGCTGCACAGAACTCCAGGCCTGAACCTCAACTTTGTCACCTACTAATTCTATGACTCCAGATAAAATTACTTGTCTTCCAGATGTCTTGTGGGTTTTTTTTTTTGAGTTGCAAATTAGGAATAACATTAGCCTTCAAAGTGGCTTTAAAGATTAAATGAGGTTATGATTTTTTTAATGTTAGCAACTTTACTTCATTAAGCACATCGTTTAGTGTTACTCAATACTTTGGCAGTGGCTCCTTGTAAAGCTGCAATCTATGTAGTTTCCATCCTTGAGGTCATGTGATGCAAATTCTGTCTGTGGGAAGCTAAGTTCCATTTGGCGTGACAAAGGTATGATACTTCTAATTCTTGCTGGGAAGCTGGCGGCAGGCCCTGCAGTGTGGGTCTTAGCTGAGTTTGGCTAACCAGATCCCCACAGCATGGGTCTTATCTGACTTTGGTTAACCAGGGCCCTGCAGTGTGGGTCTTAGCTGACTTTGGTTAACCAGGGCCACAGAGAGCAGAAGAATGGACTGAGAAGACAGAGTGGGGAAAATGCGGGCCTGGAATTGTCATGTTGCAGGACAATAAATCATAGCGGTCGCTTTCTACCTGAGTCATAGGTCAGACATTGTTCCAGTCCTACTCCCCACAGGTAGGAAAATTAGGTAAATCACACATTAACTGAGGAAAGGGAGGCAGGGAAGGAGAGAGAAAAGGGGAGGTGCTAGGTGCTAGACCCACTGAGTAAATGAGGGAGAAAACATCTTCATGAATCTATGGTTATAGACACTTACCAGTTACTAAATCTGAAAGGCAGAGTCCCCTTTACCCATCTTTTCTGAGTGAGAGACTTTAAATAAAGAGCATGCTGAAAACTGAAGTGCCTATGACCTTAAAGTTGATCTTAACTCCGCCAATGTAAACATTCCAAAATCTAGGGTAAAAGGAAATAAAAGACTGGGAAATAAAGAGCCAGGGTAGAGGAAGCTTCCTTAGAAAGAATAAAGTCAAAGGTTTTGGTTTTGGAGGCACGGTCTGGCTAAGTAGCTCTGATCATCCTTGGATTACAGGTGGGAGGTGCTACACCTAGTTTAGAAAATTATTTTCCTCTTAAAGTTTTTTTTGTAAGATATACAATTCTTATTGTTATTGCAACATTATGGCAAAAACACTCTCCAAATTTTGATAACCTTTAGTTTTCCAGATACGATTCACTGCTATGATTTCTGGAATGCATTCTGAATCCACTACCCACGAGGAATGAAGTGGTTAACTAATCATTATTTAATAGCTGATTTGATAAATGCTACAGACTGGACTATTTACAAATGTGAGTAAACACCTATTAAGTGTTAGTCACATCAGAAACTCTCGATGAAGGTAAGAATATGGACGGTACCTCCCAGTCCTCTAAGAGCTTGTGAAAGCAAGCAAGGCAACAAAACACAACAATTCCTTCACCACTGTGTTATGAGCTAAGTAAGAGCAAAGACAGTGAGATGCAGACAATGGACAAGAAGCAGGATGCGGGGGACCTAGCAATGCAGAATGATGGGATGGAGGATGCAGGACGGGCAGGCAGTTCATTTGGAGGGAGGCGGCCTTGCATAAGGGACACCCTGGATTGGTTCCTTGCTTGCAGTTATCAGTCTCAGTCAAAGGCTTCCCTCAGCCTCGGATGTCGCATGCCAGCACTTCTGCTGAGAGCAGTTATCACAGGGAAACTCACTTTGGCTAAGCTGACCTGCTCTGGGGTGAAGGGAGGTCAGAGGCAGATACAAAAAGCAAGTGCAGTGCACATTGAGGCCACTGCCCTGTCTGAATCCTCATGACAGCCAACGACAGACAGCCTACTTACACAGAGTGCAAAAGGCTGCTTGCCCAGTCCCTTCAAGTGGGACAAGTGATTGAGAAAGTCCGTGTGAAGGTATAGAGAAGTGACAAGAGCACGTCCCACAGGTGGAGGATTAGCGGGGGCGACAGCTACCAGTTTTTCTGCGTATAGGAGCATTTAAAGGCGTCCCTGACACTTGAAGAGGCTCCCCAAAAGGGTGTGTGGAGCCTAGAGCAGGCAGAAAGAATGAGGGCTATGAGGATGAGGGCTTTGATTTCTCTCCTCCTTTGAGAAGATATGTCTCTCTTTCAATAAGTTTATTCACATTCCAGCCAGCTGCAAAGCAGGGTTGGGAGCCAAGTCGCTCCTGCCAAAGTTCACTCTTCAAACCAGCAGCCTCAGGTCTGATAACCAGTTAAAATGCGCAACACAATCACCGCCTTTTGGGGGAGAACAGAGGCGCCGTTGTCTGGAGACGCGTTTTCAAGTTCAACTCGTCTAGAATTATGAAATTCAAAACGAGTGCTACTAGGTCCAATCGGTATCGGAGTGAAGGGAATGCCTGTGTCAAATGCAGATTCCCTTTATTAGACGCTCCCCCACCACACACACACAAAGAATATTTGGATTCCCCTGCCAATGGTCAGAAAAGTAAATTGTCAGTTACTGTGACTGGCTACACAGAAATTGAAAATCTCACACAATTCCACGTGTATGACCTATTCCATTTCTACAATGCATACTGTTCTTTAAAATCAACACATCTGATAGTTTCCCAGAAACTACTAATGGCTCAAAGAAGAAAAGCCCAGATGCAGCACCAGTCTGAGACTTCAGGGGCACTCACAGAAGCACTGGCGGGAAATGACTTCCCACTCACACCAAAGATCTTGGCTCTTATTGTATAAGAAATATGGAAACTGCATAAGTCACATCCATCTACATATTCAATGCACACATGAAAAACGCCTGCCATTCATGAGAGGATGTACCAGGCCTGTGTCATAACCTCCTCCCCTCCCCCACTCCTCTGTAGGGAAAAGTAAGTACAGCATAGTGAGGAGGAGGAGGAGGAGGAGGAGGAGGAGGAGGAGGAGGAGGAGGAGGAGGAGGAGGAGAAGAAGAACATATGTGTCCTAAAGTATGAATGCAAGGCTATAGGATCAGGTCCAGGTGACCCTGTATCGATGGGACACCCACTGTCTATCCACATCTAACAACAGCTCGTCCCCTGAGACACGGCGAAGTAGAAGATGGTGGCCTGAGGGAGACATTATTATCTGTCCACTGAGCAGAAACGCCTTATTCTGAGGAACTGAAGGGTCAGAGGTGAGCTCTGTTAGAAGTGAAACTAATACGAAGGTCAAAGGTGTTCTTCGGGAAAGTTTCTCTCAGATCACAACAGAAGGGAGAGAGATTAGGTATAAAGACACCTGAGAAACCAGCCTACACTCATCAAAATGGGATTACTAAGACCAAGCATAGAGTGCTGACACTGGTTCCTACAGGAGAAAGGGAAACCCACGTCTTCTCTGTTGATGGTTTTGTATTAGAGAGACCTCTAGGAATTGTGTAACCTAGGGCAAAGGAAACCAGGTGGTATTTTTCCAGTTAAAAATTTTCTATTGCAGAAATCGTGTTTGCAGAATAAATTACAAAAAACCGTGGCCATCTATGAAACATGTATATCTAATTCTGTATTTAGTGGTTAAATAGCAGAATGTTATCCCTGGGATTGGAAATGTTCATTGCCTTTGTTCAGCACTAAATTGGATGCCAGAGCAATAAACAGATTAAAAACTAATGAAGTATAAAGAATTAAAGAATTTTATATATTACATGTCTTATTATAAAGTTATACTCATCAATGAAGTACGGTATCAGTATAAAGATAAATATACAGATCCATGCAACAGAATAGTCAAGAAACAGGACCACACAGAGTCTATTTATTTATTTTTTTAATAAAGCTTCAATCAATAAAGGAAGGTACTTGAAACAAGTTACCTGGAACAATGTGTATCTGTCTACATAAGAAAGCAAACCCTTAGCGAACATCTCAAACCAAAATTAACTGAAAGTGGGTCACAGAACTAAATAAAAGAGCTGCTGCATAAAGCATTTCAAGATGACAGAGGAGGAAAAAAATTGTAGTGACCTTGAACAAGGACAGGCAAAGCGAAACCACACCGAGATACTGCCTGATGGGCTAAAACACTAGGAACCAAAATACTGAGCTGATGAGGATATGGAACAAATGTAACTAAACAGACTTCCAGTTAGGATGCCAAATGGTTCTGCTTTAGTGAATTATTTGCAAGTTTCTTATAAGGTGAAGCCAACCACATGACAAAGTCACTGCACTCCTGAGTAGCCAAGAGCCATGAAAGAGGGTGTCTACATGACAGTGCACATGTAAGATATCTGTAGTACCTTCACTTGTGTTACTAAAACTGCAAACAATCCAAGCGTCCATCAGATCATAATAGGCAAGGCATGGCTGAACCTCAGAGTCCGCTGAGAGAAGCCTGTTCACCGCACCCACATTCTCGCACATCCCCACACTGAGGATAACCACGGCTATCATCTCATTTAAAAAGCACAACAAAACCCAGGAATACAAACCTATCTTGTGAAAGAAAACAGATGTGAGGTCACTTGGGAGGACAGGGCTGGAGATTATAAAAAGAAAGCTTTGCAAGAGAGCATAGTAAAATCTAGGAGCTGTGGCAGTAGAAGTGATTGGAGGCGACCAGGTGTTAGACTTAAGTATGTAGGGTTCACTGTGTGCCGATTACTCTGTATAAGGAAACTACAAAGAAGAAAACCATTTATAAACCTAAACATTACCAAGGCCATTAGAATGTTAACAAGGGCAAGATAAGGAAGAAACAGGACCTGGACCCTCCCTACTATGACTCTAATGCTCACTATGGATCTCCATCTCATAATGTAGCTCTCAAGGCAAAAAACACAACAGGCATTTGTAGTCAAATACCTGTCAAGGTGATTATAGCAAAAACAAAAACAAAAACAAAAAAACCCCAAACAAACAAAAGCAATAACAAAATGCTTCAAAGACTAAAGATACCAGAGCGAGAGTACTGGACAGGAAGCACATTCCAGTGAATGCTCTGGTCCTTCCTAGGTCCCTTGCTCTCACACAAAGGTCCCCAATTCTATAGCTGCCAATGGTGTTGCCTGAAGGGCTCCCCCCACAATAACTGACCTGGTTAAGAGAACCCCTCACACATGATCCTGCTTCCTTCCTATGTCCATTTCCATCCCATTTCCCCTGTGACATCAATTTAGTCCTCTTAGGAGGTGTTCGTCCCAAAGGATTCTTCAACAAAACACCTGCACACAAAACTCTGGTTTTCCAAAGAGTGAGACCTAAGTCATCTCTCCAGTCAGCTTAATATAGGAAACCACATGTCTGGGGTGGGGGCGGGAGCTTATTGGAGAATCAAGGACTGAAAGAACCAATGTTCTTAAGCAGAGAAGAGGAAAATTACTTGGTTTTCAATAGAGGCATATAAACTACCATTATTAGGACTGATGAACAATAACAATGAAGTTCACAAAATGCAAAATCAGTTTGCCTATGTCACGAAGAGGTGGTACTCTGCAATGTTGACACTCCACCCCCCACACCCACAACCCCCAAACCCCCTCTCCTCCTTCGTCCCTTCGATGACAATGAGAAGATAGCTCCTGCCAGTTTTGAGACCCAAAAGGTGACCCTGCTGGGCTTACTTCTGGCCCCAGAAGAATCTCCTGTTAAATGTCAGGAAAGAGTTAAACGTCATAGTGCTGAGTCAGATTTTTGCTGCCTGTCTGGGAAAGATTGTCAAAATAAGGGAATTAGAAGAGTGGTATTTACTTAGTTTCTGGGCACTGAGGAGGGGGTGTGGGTGGGCTCCCTGGAGCTCTTCAGGAAATCATCGTTTCTGCCTGAATGACTGGATTTTAAGGGACCAGCTCCGGTGGCTTCTCCAGGTCACTGTGCAGATAGGACAGGAGGTACGATGCTAACGAGGGGATGGGGCTTACTCTCCAGGTTTGATGACTCCAGGAGAAGGGTAAGCTGAGTTGCTGGGTAGGTGTGTGTGTCACTGCTCGGTCTCCCAGCATGTGTCTAGGTCCCTGCCCCATGTCAAATACAATGTTCTAGGTCTAGAGGTTTTCTTATTTTGTTCTTTTAATCAGAGTGATTGGCTCTGTTCAAGCTCTCTCCATATGTTGTTATTTCTTTTGCACATAACCAAAGGCAGCTACAGACGGTCCGTGCCTGTCTCTTTACATGTTTGTGAGTTCCAACCCCATCTACTGACCTTTGTGTCTAGAAAACATCCCGTCCTTTTGTTGTTCCTGGAGGTTCCAAGCCCCTCCAACAGGGGCAGGAGCACACTGTGGGCACACAGCTCTAATACAGGTATAGACAGTGCCCCATCCTCGGATCCACAGAGACGAGGTCTTAGACAGGAGGTTGGGTCAGGAGGAAATGGGGGTCCCATAGGGATTCCTCACTCCTGTGTTTAAGATTCAATCAAGAACAGGCTCATTAGCCAGATGGTGGTGGCTCACACCTTTAATCCCAGCACTCAGGAGGCACGGGCAGGCGGAGATCTGACCTGAGTTCCAGGATGGCTAGGAAAACCACATAAACAAAAAAAGAGGATCATTTATGAATCAGAAGAATGGCCCTCATCAGACAAGGTCCTCATCTTGGAATATATATATATATATGTATATATATATATAATTAAATTATAAGCTACTTAGTCTCTGGAGACTTGATATAGGAGTCTGAAGTAACCAAGGGAAACCCTAGCTCTGCTACTCAGCACTGTACTAGCTTCTCCCAGCAGACAGTTTTCTACACCTGGGTCATCTCCATTGTAAAATGCAGTTACAAAGCTTTAAGAATCTGTGGGTCATGAATCTTACCAACATGTAGTTTGCTACTATGAGTGAGAAAAAGAAATGCTAGCCACTGTCCCCCTAATTCACTGAGCTCAGTCCCAGAACCTTATATACACCAAAGAGTTACACATTTGTCTGTGTTACATAAGCCCCCTGAGCTGGCATCTTTACAACACAGAATTTGCAATGTATTTGGAAAATCTGCACACCAACTACACACTGGTAAAATCACCCAAGTGATTTACTAATTTGTCCCACTGCAGATATTGACACCTCATTGGCCGTTTGGTACCTACATTTCTGAAGCTTTCAGAAAGCAACATTATCCAAGTCAGCCAGCTTTGGCCATCTCTATGTCATACAAACTGCCCCTCCTGGCAAGAGAAATAGACAACAGCTTCAAGTGGAGGGCCAAGAGCCGAGCTCCTTCACTAGGGTTTAGATACTTGCTCTTGTTTCTCCCAAGCTATGCACTCTTCCACAAATCAACTCTTTCACCCACAGCAAAAGGACTACTAACAATAGTGGTATCTTATAGGACTATGATAATCGATGCATACACTTTAAGTCCTGAAATGTTATGAACTCAATGAATATTAATTGTCACTAATAAGTTAGTGGCATGCAAAGATTTTCATTGATGATAAAGCCCAGACGTTTCCTATTTAACTTTGTAGATATACTGAGTTCTTTGCAAGTCATCTTGCTTACATGTACACACTACTCAGCTGGCTCTGGATGCGTGAACTCAAATAACCCTGCGGTCTTAGCCTTGAGAAGCGTAGACTAAGGGCATGGACTAGTGTGCCCAGCTATCAGTATAAGAAAAGACTGCTGTAGTTTACTATGAAATTACAATGAAAGAGACTGCCGATTGTCTCATTGTGTGGACAACCATCTAGAGATGAAGTCCTAAGAGAAAAACAGTTGTTTCTCCTGGTTTACTAGGCACACTTCCTCTACGAGATCATGGATGGCAGAGAGGTCATTGTTCTCCTTTTGAATCTTCATGAGTTAAATCTGGAGATCATCGGTAGTAAGTGTAGACTTAGCCTAGATTTTCTATTAAATAGATCCCTGTGTTCTTTGAAGTTCCCTCTTTCTCTCTTTCCCTCTTAATTCTTTCTTTCTCTTTCTCTCTCTTTCTTTCATTTTTCTTATTTTAAAAGGTTCGCTCTTAGAAACTGGCCAAAATAACTTTTTAAAAATATATATCTACTCAATTTAAAAAAAGAAAACAACTATCCATTTAGTGAACAATTTGTGTCAAACACAGCGCTAAGAAAAAAATAAAGAATAGATGAGCAAAAGAACCATGGGAAGGGTATTAGTTGGGAAACAGCCCCTGAAAAGAATCATTTGGAAAGTTAAGCACAGCCCCACACCAAGCATCTTTGCTGAAATGGGGACCACAAGTGTTTCAGATTGTGGGTATTTTCAGACTTTGGAGTATTTACATATACATTATGAGATCTCTAGGAGATCTCAAATCTGATCATGAAATTCAATTATGTTTTCTATGGACCTCACACACATAACAGAAGTAATTTAAATGATAGTTTTAGTATGCTTGTGCTTTGACTATGACCCATCATGTAGAGTCAAGTGTGGAATTTTCTATTGTGGCACCATAATGCGCTCTCTCCCTGTCTCCGTCTCCCTGTCTCCGTCTCCCTGTCTCCGTCTCCCTGTCTCCGTCTCCCTGTCTCCGTCTCTCTCCATCTCTCTCTCTCCGTCTCTGTCTCTCTGTCTCTCTCTGTCTCTCTCTCTGTCTCTGTCTCTCTCTCTCTTTGTACTTTGGATTTCAGATTAAAGATGCTCACCCTATATTGGTGAGGAAAGAGGCCAGGTTCAGAGAGGGTAAAAACATAACTGTGCATTGCCAGTCATACTAAGTACACCCCTTTATGCTTGCTGGGGCAGCTTGTAGACAACTATAACACTCACCATAATGTGCAAATCACTCTGTTGGAACCCAGGCCAGCTGGGCCAAACAGAGAATCACTGTAGCTCAACTGGGACCAAAGGAGGAGAGTCACTTATGCCAGGGATTGGAGGCAGTCAGGGATTGGAGGCATTAAGCAGCAGTAAGAATGCTACCTTATCTACCAGACCATTACCAAATTCTCCAAATATTTTCAAGTGGTTTTGAAATAACAGGCAATGGTACCACTTTAGTTTTCCAAAACATTTACACACACACAGATACACACACACAACATGCACACACACAGAGTGCATACAGCTAAGTTGCTTACATGGAAAGTCTACATATTAAGGCATACTGTGTATGGCTATTATTTGACACTCGCTTTCTCTTTAATTCCAGAGCTACAACCAAGTGTTTTTCTTTGCATGCACATGTCAGTAGTTTGACGCCTAGAATTACATGTATGTCCATATACAATCTTACAGCTTCCCTACGTTAGCGCCAGTACACAGGGTTGAGAGGGGGCAATTTCCAGGTTGGTGGGGTAGTTACAAGTGTGCACGATATCAGGTTCTTACAAAGGTCTGCCATATGTTGTTATTGTCACATAGTTCTTCTCACTGCTAATTCCAATATGCTCAGTCCTGACTCCCAAACCTGTATTGCAGACAGGTTAACTGTGTCAAGAGTGGCGGGGAGGAGGATGCCACCAAGGAAAGGTCACACAAAAGCTAAAATTTCATACCTGGGTGTGGACTCATTCTTTTCAATGAATCCATGTTGGCACTGTGACACTGAGTTAATTTAATTCCAGGTAAACTTAAGACACTAGGCAAGGGAATGCTGGGAAGACTCTGGACGGCTTCCTAGTCCAAAGAGCAATCTATTATTTTTTTCTTTCTGTAATTGGCACACTGAAAGGCTGCGTTGTGCATCCACTGTTACAGAGGGTTTCTTGAAGAATGTTTACACCTGCCTGCTAAAAGGACAACTTTGTCAAAATCTAAGTAAAATCCTAAAACAAGACACCTATTACTATTTGAGAGAAAACTGCGAACATCAGGCCCTGGGCATTTAGCTTATTGATCAGCCATGGATCCACCAATTCAGTCGTTCCCCAGATGCCTTCTAGATGAGCTCATGCCAGATCCAATGGACTTCACTGATTTGTCCTAGCGGTGAAAGCCCTATGCTATTAGCCAGGTCCCCATTTGAAAAGCATAATTAGTTCTTTTTTTTTTTCTTTTTGACATGCTGTCAAGAGCAGTTGCCTCCTCCCTCAACCTTTCCCCCATGACAAAAGAACAAGGGATGAGAGTTCACCTTGACAGATACGCAGAAACTGCAGAGTCCAAACAGAAGGGAAAAGGGTATATAGCAGGCTAACGAGTATTTATCAGGCATTAAATCGAACTCAGTATCTATCCCAGCATCACGAACTTATGTGTTGTAGACCAGCAACATTCAATGACTCCAAAGTGTCACTTCCATTTGGAAGCCATTAATCGTCTGACATCTACCTCTAGGGAATATCCAGGAAGGACAATCGCAGCCTGTGTGTACAGCCAGGAAGGTAGCGTACAACCATGCAGTGATGACGGCTCTGGTCAGCTCTTCAGGCAGCCGCCATTCTCCAGATGTTGGCCATCCATAATTCACAGGGGATGCCACACCACGCAGCAAGTTCCTTTGTGAGCCTTCCCAGTGACACTCTGAGGCATACTATGATAACACTGGAATGTGTGACACAAAGGGAGGCACAAACAATTTCCCTAAATACTGTTTTTAAGCCAATGCTGTAGTTAGTGGTCTGCCGAACACAGAATACAATTAAGAACAATTAGCCATTTAGTGGCTGAGACACAGACCGCTCAGCTTTTGGCCTATATTTTAAACAACAACAATAAAAAGGCGATCAGGCAGAATCCTCAGCCATCCTGCAACTGAAGGAAGTATAAAGACTGCTTCCCATTTCCTGTGTGACCTCAGTTCCAGACAGGCCTCTATCCCAGTAACACCCCACCGGGCCCCTTCCTCTCCTGACACAAACATGCCTCCCCCATGGCCTCCTGCTCAGCTGCTCTGTCTTGTGCAGTAGGGAAACAGATAAGCAGTTATGTGAGGAAGTTTGCAGATAAGCTAAGGCCAGGGAAAGTTGGAGTGGAGGAAAGGCAAGAGGAAACACATGCTTAATCCCCAATCAGAAAATCCAAAGTGCTCCAGAATTCACAACTTGAGTGAAGATGAGAAGCGGGTGGCAGATTATCCCACATTTAAACTGCATGAATTTAAAATATGGAATGAAGACGTGACTTCCGGGCTGAGTACAGTATTTGTACATGAAATACGAGCCGATTGCCTCATGTAGACTTGAGTTTCCTTTCTAAGATAGTCAACCCTGAACATCTGAAGTCAGGAGCCCTTCTGGTCCCAAGTGTTCCAGTTAAGGGCTGCCATAGGAAGTGCTTTTCTCTGCAGGGAAGGGAGGCATTGTTTTCCACAGGACAGCATGGTGGAGAGAGAGGGGGGCATGCAGTCCAGACTGTAGAGTTGGGGTGGCTCTACATATCTTCCATTACAGCCTCACCACTGTAGAGGAAGGAAGTAGAAACTTGTGGCCATTACACTGCCTTCTTATGGCACAATGTCTGGCACCTGTCATCACTGCAGCGTCTCTGGCCACGAGCACCCTTGAGAGAAAGTGATGTCCTAACTCTAGGACTTGCCCTCCTCTTGGATAAAAAAACAAAAACAAACTTGCCTTTTACTTGCCAGGATATTTCAACATGGTTAACAGACTAGCTTTTCCCTTTACTGAGAAAGACAAACGTTTGTCAGGTCCCAGGCAGCACGGGGTACCAGTCTCTCAGCCCATATCTAGGACCTTTTCATGATGTCTTCGTGTCCTTTCTCTCAAGTCTTTTATGTAACGTCTCTGCTCTGTGCCAGTTTCCATAAACCGGTGTTTTGGGGCTCGGTGTGGTGACACTAGTCTATAATCCCAGCACTGGAGGCTGAGGCAGGAGGATCTCCAGTAAGGTCAATCTGGGTTAAGTAGCAAGACCCTGTCAAGAACAGGAAAATAAATGGAGACAAGCAAACTTTTCTGTAACGAAACCGTATGTGACAGATATAAAACTGTTAACATGCATGTGTTGGGTGTTCACTCCTATAGTCTCAGGAGGACAGATGAGTTTAAAGACGGCTGGTGAGGTAGCTTGGCAGATCCAGATGCTGGCCACATAAGCCTGGGGCCAGAGTTCAATCGCAGCAGCCCACGTTTGCTATTGCTTACTGCAGCTGCAGGTAAAGAAACACAAAACCCCACTGTGGAGTTTATTGGCGAAAGGGAGCAAAGGGAGGGGTAGTGTTAGCCAACCAGGAACAGAGATGGAAGGGGGGAACAGGTGGGAGACGCTCACTTAAAAGGGAAAGCTTGCACATGCGTACAGAGTCCTTACGAAGCCACATAATCCATGACGTAGCCACGTCTAAGTATCTCTGCCTGAAAGCCAGTGTACAAACCCTGCCAATTGTCAGAGGGCGTGGTCAGCATAGTATCAGGATATCAGCAACGCTAACCCACGTTAACATGGAAAGAGGGTACTGGCTCCACAATGCTGTCTTCCGATCTCCATATGTTCATCATGACAAGCACACTCATCTGCCCTCCACATCAACAATTATTAATTAAGAATACCGAGCTAGCTGGGGATGTCTGGCTAAGAACGTGAGATGGGGTCTTGAACTGGCGCTCCCATCTCCTCAGAACGCGCCTCTTCTTAAGTCTTGGCACACAACCACAGCACCGCGTACCACAGCTTCCATGCTCCCAAGAGCACTTTGGCGTTTTCTTCAGCTATGACCGAGAACATTAGCAAATTTTATGCCATTGAGGCGACTGAATTTTCATTCAAATTAAAAGGACCTCAGGCGAAACCAGAAACAAAGTCAAGGAATTTCACACACAGAAAGGCACCGATAAGGTGAAACTTCTGGTTTCGTCCTATTTCCGATTGTGCACAAGTGACATAAAAATGTACAACATCTTCCAGCTACCCAAAGCTTAAGGCATCATTTTTAACGATACTAACAAGGAAGGAGGTGGGAGGGGGAGATGTGAGGTCATTGTTACTCTTCTTTACCTGGTTCTATGATGGGGTTAGGTCTGGGTTGAGAGGTCCTTTCTAAATGGCAGGAAATGGTCACATTCCACGCTCAGCGGGGACAGGTGACCGGCAGGCACAACTAGACACCTCTTCCAGCCTGAGTAATTCTGTCCCAAACCAGAGTAGCATTTGCTCTTCCACACCTGCAAGAGCTCCAAGGTCCCTGCATAATTTATGTGACTCAAGAGAAGTGAAATGTGAACTGGACAAATGTGTGCGCTTTTACATTTGGGGTTGGACAAGGCCAACACACACCTCCTAAGCCCCAGGAGATGGCAAGTTTTCCACAGGGTCCTGAATCTCCCCCTCACCTCTGTGAGCTCCACTGTCCTTTAAAAAGCCAAGCCTCTCACACCCCATGTCCTTGGGCTCGTCCTCTGGGGATCTATCACACACTGCTTAGTCCACAAACATGGTATGCTAATCATGTATGAAACAGTCCATTTGTATTTTGGCTCACCTGGCAATTCTGGCCTCCCTTTCTACTATATGGGAGGATTGATGGAAATTGCATCTCAGTGGATGCTTCTAGACGCCGTGTGCCATTTCCACGCTGTGTGAAGAGGGACTTAATACTAGAGAAATGTGAAGATTCCCAAAGAAAAAGAATGTATGGGCTTGCATTTAGAAAGTATCAAGTTATTAGTGAGGGCAATTTTGGGCAAGCTCCTGGGTGCTAAATGACAGGCTACTGTTGGAGAGTATTATTTTCAGGTACATGGCTTTTGTTTATGCTGCATTTCTTTAACTCTGTGAAGCTGTGATTCTTTGCCTGTCTAAAATACCTGAAGGGCTAATAAAGAGCTGAACGGCCAATAGCAAGGCAGGAGCAAGAACAGGCGGGGCTGGCGGGCAGAGAGACTAGAAGGAGAAACGAGGAGCAACTAGAGAACGAGGGAGGATGATGTCAGGGGCCAGCCACCCAGCCAGCCACAGAGTGACAATAAGATATATAGAAGTGAGAAAAGGAAAAAGCCCAGAGGCAAAATGTAGTCAGGATAATTTAAGAGAAGCAGGCAAGAAATAAGCCAGGCTAACTAAGACTAAGCCTGCATGTGTGATTTATTTGGGAGCTGGGTGGTTGGCCCCTCAGAAAGGCCAAAGAGTAAAACTTCACACTACAGGCTACACACCTCATTAAAGATCTACAAAAAACTATCTACTGTTGTCACGTTAAAGCTCTCTGTATGCAGAGAAATCAAAATGTCAGGGTTTTCCTGTCTTAGTCCTGTGGGAGATGAGTCTTTGAAGAGTATACTAAACTACCCTGATTCAGCAACATTGCTTTAATTAATCCACCAGCTGGGACCCAGATGTCACAGGCAAGTTTGACTTCAACTAAGTAATTCATACAATAATATATGCTATTAAATTTCATTTTGAGCAATGGATAATGCCAAGTTATTCATGTATATTTTTAAAAAGTACCCTGCCTGGCTTCCAAATTAAAAAAAAAACACATTCTATTGTAGCTTATATATAAAATGGAATGTATGCAGGTCATAGAATTGGTCAACAGAATAAATGGGACAGTAAGATGGCCCAGCAGGGAGAGTTGCTTGCCACCAAGTGTGACAACCTGAGTTCCATCCCCAGGATCCGCATAGTGGAAGGAGAAAACCTTTGCTCCTCAGTTATCATTTGCCCAGCATACATGCTATGGCACACTCTCACACCCATGCAAATACTTAAAGATGATAAGTAAAAACCCACACCTTTTAAACCTCCCGTAGTTTAAATTTTACGACGTTTCAACAGTGCAGATTTTGTCACTATATAAAGAGCTAACTCTGCCCTGGTAGTCTCATGCCCTCACAATTTAGCTTTAACTCTAACTACTGGATGTAGTTGTTGTGTGTTTGTAAGTGTGTGGACACAGATGTGCCGTGTGTTGGCGAGGGAGATCAGAGGACAACTTGTTGGAGTCAGTTCTCTCCTTCCATTGTATGAATCATAAAAGGTGTCACCACGATAGCAGGAAATAGCCCTTGCCAGCTGTGACTGCACTCTCTGACCCTGCTATCCCTACACTCCAGCCTGCAAGGGCCACCAAAGCCAACCAGACACTCATAAATGAACTCTATTCCTGGTTTCCTTTCCTTCCTCTCCTCCAGTGTAGATCCTCGACTCCTTGGCTATTGCTTAGCCAGACAGGAACTTCATCCTGCTTATACCAATCCATGAGAGAAAGTTGGAACTTGAAAAAAAACCTGGTTCTCATCCCTTAGGCAAGTTGCAGCCTTCTAACTTCAGTTTCGCCTTCAGTATATGGGAATAATTATATGTATCTCCTTCACTTCACAGGGTTGTTGTTCAGATCAAAGTCAATATGGGCATTTGCAGAATTACTGTTATCAGGGAAGATGCTTTCATTGCAATTCACACTGAGAAATTGGCTGTCTAAGTGGAGGGGAAGAAATCAAGGCAGAGTGGATGATGTCACTCACTCGTAATACTATTGAAGTGTCGGCTCCCTCTAGATCCTGCCTGTCCCAACTCCCACCCTCTCCTGCAGCTGCCCATATCAGACTAAGTCCCCAGATAACAGATCATCTGGTACAGTGTCAGGGAAACTCCCCAGTCTTCCACGTGAACATCCAGATGGAACCCTCGAGCCTCGATTACATCATCAACAGAGATCCACAAAGTCCTTAAAGGACAGTTAGGACAATTTAAATAGGACTTGGGTATTTGCCGGGCCGATTATTAGAATAGCTGTTAGGTAAGTTAGTGGCATGGTCATTATGTAAGAGGAAGCTTTGGCTCTTAGATTAATATCAGAGCATTTAGTGGTCACTGGGTCACATTTACAGCTTACTTTTTAAAAAGTGAAAGTGTTCATGAGTCTGTGGGGAGAAGAGAGAAAGCACAATGTCAAAACAGCTGCCAACTCTAAACTGGAAACATTTGTGATTCTACTCTTTTTATATATACAGAACTTATGTGTGTGTGTGCGTGTTTGTGTGAGGATGCACATGAGTGTGTGGGTGCCCGTTAAGGTGGGAAGAAGGTATCCACTCTCCCTGGAGCTGGGGTTATAGGCCCCTGTGAGCTGCCCGACAGGGATGCTGGGATTGGGTCCTCAGTCCTCTGAAGCATGCCAAGTGCTCTTAACTGCTGGACCATCTCTTTCTCCAGGCCCTGGTTCTCTTCTTTTGACATTTGTAAGTGTATAAAACTTTTAATGACTAAGGTGTGGAAGATGGTGGAGGGGGTGGTTACAGAATATCTGAAACACATGCCTCCTTTTTATCTAATTGGCTAAGCGCTGGTAACATCCAATGTCACACAGATTGCTGATAATTGAAAACAAACTACCACAACCAAGCAAAACCAGAGCTCTTCTCATTAAAGAAACGTAGATGAAGCAACTGATTGTGGATGCAATACTGTACTAAAGAATTCCATCATTATCGGTGCATTCCCTACACTTCAAAGTGTAGCTCAAACCCTGGGTCTGTTTCCCCGTTCAAGCCCACGTGTATCTGCTCTCTGCCCTGGAGGACTCCCGTTTACTGCACACTGCATACTGCTGGGCAGTTCCTTTTCAAATATTCTCATTTTATTATCCTAGTAATATGGATCTGTGGAAGAAAATCAGACATATGCAAAGAAAATAAAATTCCACCTTATTCTGAAAGACAGTCCCAAGCAGTATTTTACAAAATTGTCATCTGTTTTTTTCTATTTCCATTTATGTGTGAGAGGATTATCCTGCTCTTGGTATGGATGATCCTAGCCTTCTTAACAAAAATTGACACTCATTAATAGCTGGCCTTATTTTTTGTACGTTTTCCTAGTGTCCATAACAACTACAAAATCTCAAAGAGCATGTACTGATTCATACTTATGTAGATCACCAACAAAAAAAATTTAATTTTCTTTAGGGGATTGAGAAGAAAAATTTTGTAACCTCAACATGCCAAAACACACACCGGCTTCTTCTCATGTTCCTTTTAACCAACACAAGAAAGCATAGCAAACCTTGGGTATTTCCCTGTGTGTAGCCCTGGAACTTGCTGTTGTCCCTGGAATTTTCCTGTTGTCCTGGAACTTGCTCTGTAGACCAGGCTGGCCTCGAACTTATAGAGATCCACCTGCCTCTGCCTCTTGAGTGCTGGGATTAATGGCATGTGCCACCACTGCCCAGCTACATAAATGTGTTTTTTTAAACCAGAGGATATTCTGTAATTTTGCTCATCTTGCAAACTTCATTCCTACCTATAATTAAAGCCAAGTTTCCATATCATAATGCAAATAGATGGGATAAATATAATTTTAGGAATCACTATTCTTAGATAAGTCAGATCATAAAAGTGTGTTCAGGCTGGGTGTGCATCTCAATGTTAGAGAACCTACACAAGACTTGGGTTCAAACCCAGAAAACAAACTCACTATAACTTCTATGCAAACCACTGCTCTTACACT